>NW_027137829.1:2450381-2457032 GCF_000149305.1 Rhizopus delemar RA 99-880
TAAGTGGTTTTTATTCAGTTATTTGTTGGGATTTTTTAAAGGATCTCAAATTACTAGTGAACAAAAAATGAACAATAAAAGGAGCCGATCAAAATCAGCGCCTGTAAAATCAACACCTAAAAAATCAACACCTAAAAAATCAACATTTAAAAAATCAACAAGACCCAAAGATGTCAATAATCAACAATGTTGTTCCAGTCTACCTGATCCGAGTGCTCATATCCAAAGTAGGCCAACAGCACATGACGAGCGTACTGAGAAGACATGTCCTTCAGTTTGGTGGCAAAAGATAAGAGTGAGATTAGGTCATACAGCTGTTCATTGTGACCGAAGACCGTATTCAAAACTAAAAGTAATTATAAATGATAAATTCGCAGTATATGGCCCGTAAGACCCAATGAGACTCATGATTTTTTTATCTTCGACAAAATTTTATAAAGCAATTTCCTTTTCGAATTTTTTTTCAAGTATTGATGAATCCTATCACTTCAAAAAATGAGAATACTTGTTAGAAAACTAAAGTATTCGCCTGTCAGTTCTCATAGTAATAGGTCCTAATATTGGCTTATCAAAATCGAGCTTTTGACAGTGGAGAGTAATTACACAAAGACAGATTCAAACGTCTAAAAGGTTGACATGATTTAAAGAGATAAGACAAAGTCAACGAAGCCATCAACAAAGGCTACTCATTCTGACTAATAGTCGTTGAGTTCAGAGTGCTTAAACTAGTTTGTTGAGAAGAAATAAAAGTATATAAATGTGCGTTTTCCAGACTTTTTTTTACGACTGCAATTATGGCTTTAAGATGTTTAACACGCTCTGTTTTTCTTTGGGAAAATAAAGCATGATTTATCTATGCAAGTAAAATCTAAAACTTCATCTTGTGCCAACAGTATCAACGATGTTAACGTTGAAATTGAGAAAGGACTGAGAAAGAAGAACACTAAGACAATATTAAAGAATGGAAAGAGATATGAAGTACACTACATAAAGCTTTTTTGTTGTCCAACATCAAACTAAAAAAAAAGTGTGATAAATGTTCAAACCTTGAGAAGGTAGATCTTGTTTCAGGTTCCTTCTAGAAAGCTACAAAAGAAGACATCTCTTTGCTTCTTTGCCAAGCATATAGAAGAGGCAGACGTAGTTTTGAACTTTAATGAGAGAGTTACATTTATACCTTATCCTCTTTTTGCATAAGTTACTTCAAGCAAATGTTAAAGAACAATCAATTTTTGCATCATAACTGACCTGATAAGATAAAAAGTGATAAAACAGGGGTACGCGTCGTGTTCCAAGAAAAAAAGACATTTAAAGAGAGTGAATGGAAGACTTGCTTTGTTTATTCATCGTTTTTTTTTCCTTTCAGTTTAAAAACAACATGCGTAAAAAGAAAAAAAAATTATTGTCTCGCTCTCTAGTCCTCTTCTTTCGTCACTATCTGGTCTTTCATTTATGGACATGGTCATACTCCCGGCTTCATTAAGTCTTTCTAAACAACAGTCAATTCCACACTGTAAACAAAATTCTTGCCGTTCTCTTCTGAAAAGGAAGCAAAACTAGGCTACAGTCGATGATTGCTTTACTTTTCGGAGGTAAGAGCTTTTATTCTTATGTTGTTTATGTCTTGATGACTGAGACTGACATTTCATATACCCTATCAGTATCCATATCTAAAGTCTATCCAAATGATATTATTAATGAATCTCGTAAAATATGTAGATATTACATATATAAATTAAATCGTTTGCTTAATTAAAGTACATAATTTGATTCTTTCAATTTAGTGAAAGAAATAGAGAGCGAGAGTAAAAGAGTGCTGTGAAAATTTTATGCCCCTTTTTTCTAAAGAAAAAGATAAACTTTTACTATTGTTCATATAAAATACAACATACTAAATTCGCATTAAATCCATAAACGATAGCGTGAAACTCACTACGTGCGTTTGATAAACAATGTCCTTTTATTTATCCAATCAAGTAACATTTCTATATAGTCAAACGTTTTAATCATGTCCTGGCGATGGGATCTGGATTGTGTGGTCAGTTTTAAGCTTTGAAAAACAAGAGAGAGTGAATACATGAGGAAACCAAGCACTGTCTTGCTAAAGATAATGAATCAAACATTCGAAATTGGTATTATAGTGTTTTATCTTATTCAGCTGTACACAGTGGGTTTGATCAGCTATTTTATAAATATTTTCATTGTATTCTTATTTTGTATACTACATAGTATTTTCTTTTTTTTTGTTTTGATTAGCATGTGCGTGTTAATCATATCAAACTAAACAATTTTTTTTTTTGTTCAGCTTGTAAAATAACAAAATTGAATGTATGTTTGGATGCGTGTAACTAGATCTTTTGCCTTTACTTTGCTAAATCTGATTGGTTAAAATGTTATATTCGCCAATTAAATTGCAACCATAACTATTCTATTTTACTTTTTTTTTCTATTTTATATTTATTTACTCATGAGTTCATCTGATATTAAAGAAACTGCTCAACAAGTTGTTGATGGCCCTAAACAATTCTTCAAAGAGGGTGTTCAATTTATCAACCGTTGTAAAAAACCTGATCAACAAGGTAAATAAAACAAAGATGGTGCCCTGTTTTTTTATTCGATCTAATTTTCCTTCATTCTGTCATGTAGAATTCTTAAAGATTACTCAAGCTGTTGCTATGGGATTTGCTGCTCTGGGCGCTTTAGGTTACTTTGTAAAGGTAAAGAAATATTGCTGGAGATGATCATAGATGATGGGATTTAACTAAATTTTAAAACTTCTAGCTCATCCATATTCCTATCAACAATATTCTTGTTGGTGGTGCCTAAAAAAGAGTTCTATATTATTTAATATTTTTTTGTATATAACATTAAAAATACCAAAAAAGCTTTACATCTGTTTAAAAGGTATGCGCTTATTATAAAGAGGTAAAGTGACTGATGACGGAAAAAAACATTTGGTTATGTCTTGCATTGTGTGATCATTATATTCGCGTCATTTCTGGATACTATTACCTTAATCTCAAATGAAAGATGTTTTAGAGCTACCTTTTTTAGGGGAAGTACTGAAAAGGAAGGGCAAGCAAATTCTTTAATAACCGAAGGATCTGCTATAGGACTACTTTAATAGCACGGAGAGGGAGAGAGATTCCCTTGACTGCTTGTCCATGCTTGCTTTCAATATGTCATAAGCGCAATGAATCAAAGTTTCATAGAATTGCTTTTAAAAGCTGCTATTGGTATTTCCTTTATTTCTTGCCAATATACTGATCCTTGAACACATACAGCGTTCTTGTAGTCCCCCTTTCACCATCTATGCATCTTCTTTTGCAACACATATTTAGAAAATTCAGTTGCAACTAGATAGGTGTTGATGTATAGTAAGACAATCAATAGCATAGTTTTTTGAGAGGTGCTATGTAATGTACCTGGGACATAGTTTAGACTAGCCGCCAGGTAGCCAGCCTAATCTTCAACGTATACAGCGACTACGTTCTGCATTGGATATAGGTAGCCACATAATAGAATCCAAAGACACATATCGGCAACAGCTAGAAAGTAGTTTAGAGTTTCGGCTCTGCTGGCGTTTATTCAGATTTTGTTGCGGGAAATGTCGTTTATTAAACTTAAATACACAAGTATCGAGATCTTTGGCGGTGGATGACCCCATCTTCCAAAGCGAGATCCTGGACAGGAGACACCATTGGTGTTCTCTAGTACATCAAATGTACAGTAGTAGACAACCGAGTGGTGTGTCTTCAAGTAGATGTAGAAAGCGAAAGAAGAACTGTACTTACAGAATGCTGTCCTGCTCTGACGTGGAAGATGGTCTAGATAGGCGGAGCAACACTTTAGTGAGTGTCTTTCTTCCAGCGCCACAAATTCATCTAATGCAGGCGTTTTGCGCTTCTACAAGAGCATATAGTTGAGAGCTTGTGAAGTGGTTGATGACCAGATCATATCAGGGCTGTGGACATGCGATGTGCGCGTAAAATCTAGAGGCGACTTCATTTTTGGATCAAGCAATATTACTTTTGGACAGAAAGATTTTTGGATGATATCAATGTTTAAAGCTGCGATTTTACTTTTTGAAATGATTTTAGAAAGGACTCTGTGAAAAACATCAAAGAGATATAAATATCTTTCTGCCCTAGTCTTTAATAGTGCTATCATCTTTGTAATTAGAGTGAACTCTCAATTGTTTAAATAAATATTTGTACATTTTATTAAATATACAAACGGTGATGATTATCATTGATACGTCCATGATGATTTAATACTTGTTGCAATAATTGACTGTCAAATTGAAGATTGAGACCTAATTGAGACAGACCTTGATTGTATGCTATCAGAGTATCTTCAGTTACAAGTAATTTGCCATACACATATTCCTGAAGTGTCAATAAATCAAAGCAAGGAATTGAATGAACTTCACACTAGATTAAACACTAAGTCAATATAATAACCATAGCTTATTTTATATTTTACATAATTGACAATGGCTGCAGGTAAGCCAGTGATCATATGAGGGATTTCATAAAGTGTCAATCCTTTGATAACAGGTGAAGACGAGCTTTGTAATACACGAATGGTGGGTGGTGTAAGGTCGTTTTCAGAAGCAAATGAGTCCAGCACAATAATTTTAGAAATCTTATTCTTAAATTGATTTAAAATAGATCTGGTATACTGAACTGTGTCCTCTGCATCAATAACCTTGGAAAAAGAAATGAAGATAATGGGTTGACCTGACATTTGAAGTATAGTTGCATTTGTTTCTTGTTTGTCTTGTGCCTAAGTAGATAAAGATTTATATTTTTTTTTTTGTAAGTGTATAAATATACTTTACTGTGCAAGTAACTGTCCCGATCTTTGTTGGTTTTTTATCAAGCGAATCAATATAAACATTGCCAGGTCCTGCAGGACCAAATATTAAAGTAAGATTTGTGTCGATAGGCGAATGCGTTAAATCTGTATGAATCGTTTTCTCCTGAATATCTGTTTGAAGTTCTTCGTCACTTTCTAGCTCGTCTACAGCATAGCGTACAGGAGCTGAAAAGAAAGAATCGTCGTAATCCATATTGATCGTCAAGTATAAATGTATAAAAAAAAATTACGCGTACTTTTCTTTGTTAATCGGAGTTAATTGTGATTGAAAAGCTTTGTACAACACAAGCATGCTAATTTCCATTCAGTTATTATGAATCACTAAACAATTTGTTTGATTAATCGGGATGAAAGTTATATATGATAGAGATGGAACCAGACTTGTTCCTGTCTATTAATAGAAGAAAGTGCATGTTAATACAGTGCTCTCGCGTTAAATGACGCTTTTGGTTCCGATCAATGAGCTTGAATAGCGAAAATTGTTTTTTTAAACATCGCGAAATAAAAAAACCAAATAGCGTTTTTTCATTTTATTAAATGGCGGTTTTGAGTGTGATCAATTTGCGCTTTGTTTCTTTATAAGAATTACGACTAAGTGAGCACATAATACCTTAAACATATTATTTGACCAGATCAGCTCTAAAGTAAAAAAAAAAAAAAAAAGAGAATGAAAAGCTTCTTAAGAGATAAGAGGAAAAGAAAAAGAGAAAAAAAAGTGGAGAAAAGGAAACATTGAAAATACCTGCAGCATCATTCAGAGGGCAACCAATTAAGCAGTTTTTGATCTGGATTTAATAGAGGAGAAGGGACTTTATCATGGACAAAGTAATCAAGTTCTTGTAGGATGGTGCTAATTGTTGGCTAAAGTTATACCAAACAGAAGCTTCGTGAGGAGGTTGAGCAGAAAGGAAATAAGATCATCAACCGAGAGTGGAAGGAAAAGACAAGCGTGTATACTAGAACATTCAATAGTATGATCTCTGATGATGCTAACCTCAGGATGTGGCAACTCTTGCTGTTGCTTCATTTGGCCGAAAAGGCGTATCATCAAAAATATATTTCCAGCATAATCTCCATAAATTCAAAACACCACAAGCAATTACATGAAAGAGGACAAGTTTACAATGCGATAGTGTTTTGACTGTTGTTTGAAGTGGTCTATATATTTGAGCAAAAAACAGTAGCGAAGGCTGAATAAGGATTCGTTGTGCCAATATATCACATATAGGCCGTTTAACTAGGCAGGGCTACAAAAGTGTTCATCTGTTTTGATTGCACCACATATCATGCAACCTTCATCTGTGATATAGCTGGACATGATTTTATGCAGACAAGAGCGTATAGGATGTTTTGAATGACAAAACCTCCATACTCTTGAAGGATTTATGTTCTCTTATGAGTCTCAGCGGATGGCGCCTCTGTTCACCTCACAATATGTCTAAGCTCAATCTCATTACTCTGCGAACGAAATATGCAGTGCCGGTGGATGATGATACTTCAACATCCTTACATCATCATACCCTCTTACCATAAAACTAAATGCTCTGTGGATATGATTATTGTTTTAGCAGGTCATCAACATGATTTGAGAAAAGACAGCAATCGATAGAAAGTTGAAAAGTTTTATGCTCACGTCATATAAAAATGGCTTCTTATTTTTAGAAACATCAGCAAAGACAAGATATCATGTCAATAATCTATTTAATAAATGAACAAACAGTAGGCGATTCCAACAAATAAACAGCCAACATAAAACTGGTCAAGGCACTG
>NW_027137829.1:2458830-2477487 GCF_000149305.1 Rhizopus delemar RA 99-880
GTCATTCAAAACATCCTATACGCTCTTGTCTGCATAAAATCATGTCCAGCTATATCACAGATGAAGGTTGCATGATATGTGGTGCAATCAAAACAGATGAACACTTTTGTAGCCCTGCCTAGTTAAACGGCCTATATGTGATATATTGGCACAACGAATCCTTATTCAGCCTTCGCTACTGTTTTTTGCTCAAATATATAGACCACTTCAAACAACAGTCAAAACACTATCGCATTGTAAACTTGTCCTCTTTCATGTAATTGCTTGTGGTGTTTTGAATTTATGGAGATTATGCTGGAAATATATTTTTGATGATACGCCTTTTCGGCCAAATGAAGCAACAGCAAGAGCTACAGTGCTAATTAGACGAATTCTTAATGAAAATTTACAATGTCAAGAAATGTAGAAACATTATAATTCAACATCTTAGTAGTTAGTTTATTGCTGTAACAGTGCTCATCTAGAGGCGGCACTAGAATAAAATCCTCATACAAAAAAAAAAAAAGTTCAAACTTAGGTCATTAGCTCAATATTTCTTTTTTATTTTTCATTGACATGTCTGACGAATTTCAACCTTATCGCTTGTCCAGCGAGGTTCCAGAAGAATTTGAACGACTTGTTGAGCTTCAAAGAAGATATACAGAATCACGCGATCCTAATGTTGACAATATTGCATTTGACACTGACGACGACGATGATTTTTCAGTTCACGCTAAACACATGAATGCACCACCTATACCTGACATGCGATATGAAAAGCAAGTGGAGACTGCCATTCAAAACTTAAGGAATAAAGGCACCTCTCCATTGGGTATTTTTTGGACGGTTGTTATAAAGGATCAAATTATTGTTCCGTTTATAAGCGGATTTGTATGGTGCGTAGGTACTCATGCTTGGAGTTGGTATAGATCAAGAGGAGCAGTTAAAAACTCAAAGAAAACAATTGGATTTTTCCGTGGGCTTCATCATGGAATATCAGAATGGACAAAGTAAGAATAAAAAAAGATAAAGGTGCTCATGGGTGTTAACATTATGATATTGCATAGGTCAATTTATAATGTTATTATTAGCAGTAATACTGCTAGTATTGAATAAAATATACTGTCTTTATTTACTAGTAGCGACACTTCAACTTGTTTTTACATTTGTTTTAAATGTATTTCATCCTATTAACTACATCATTGGGCTTAATCTCGTTAATTAACAATAGACAGAATATTCTTTGTGGCGATAACAAGTTCTATCTACGTATTAATACATCATCACATGTATAGTACTATTTTTACTTTAATAAATGGGCAATCATTTATCAATGACTTCCATCGATTCCACCCGTCGATGCAGCTTCAATGCCTACTTCTTTATGTGTTATGCTTATTTAGAGCAAGATGAAATAGAAGGCATTAATCCTACTTTTAAATAAGAAAGCAATCCTTACACAATTGAATTATGAATAGATTTAATAAAGCAGATCTAATGTATCTAACACGCAAACGAATTAATGTTGTTTATAAAGAAGGCTGCTTAAAAATTGAGTCATCTGTTGGCCCTACAGAATAATACATACGCTAGCATTTACATTTTCTATTATTTTTGTCAACAAGCTAGTAACACAAACGATCACGACTTGCACACTTAAAAAAGCTGTTATTCATATTTCAACCAAAACAAAAATAGAGAATTATGCAGATGCTAGTTTTTTTACTTTTTTTTGTATTGTTCAAGGTGTTTATAATAAAAAGATATTCTCTACGTAATTTATTTAAGCAACAATGACAAAGAATTATAACTATAACGAAATAAAATAAAAACCTGCTAGTTCATAAACTATATCGTAGTCTCTTTTTTTTATTAGAGACAAATCGGACGTTGGTAGCATCAAAAATAAAAATTAAAAAAATGCCTAAAAATGTTGTCAGTCTCGGTCTATTTGCGCTGAAGAAGGGAGAAATCTAAAAATAATCTGTGAAAGCATAAAGCAAGTTATAAATACTAGTTTCTCCATCTCTCTTTTCTCCATCTCTCTCTCTCTCTTTTCCTCTCTCTCTTCCTCTCTCTCTTCCTCTCTCTCTTCCTCTTCTTTTTTTGCTTATCGATTCAAATGACAAAATCACCTACAGACGATTTAAGAATTCAAGGCTATAATGCTTTACTTACTCCCAATTACATTAAAGAGGAATTTCCACTTGTAAGTAAGGAAGATGATAAATATAATAGTAATTAAACTGTGTGTTAGACAGAAAAGTCCATGGAGACTATAGCAAAAGCAAGAAAAGAAATTCAAGATATTATAGCTAAAAAAGATGATAGAGTGTTTGTTATTGTCGGTCCTTGCTCGATTCATGACACAGTTGCAGCTAAAGAATATGGTTTTTACTTACAAATTATTTTCCCTATCGTGTATTTATTTTTATAATTTTTAATAGCTAAATTACTATTGGAAGCTAAACAAAAGTATCAAGATGAGCTTGTTATTATTATGCGTGCTTATTTTGAAAAGCCTAGAACAACTGTTGGTTGGAAAGGATTGATCAATGATCCTGATATTGATGGAAGGTAAAAGGATTCACTGTCTATTTAAGTGTTTAATCCTCATTGTTATCTAGTTTCAAAATTAACAAGGGCTTACGAATTGCTCGTGGTTTACTTTGTCATCTTACAGATATGGGAATACCGGTGTCTGTAGAGTTGTTGGACACTATTTCTCCTCAATACATTGCTGATCTAATCTCTTGGGGCGCTATCGGTGCACGAACTACTGAATCCCAGCTTCATCGAGAGTTAGCCTCTGGTGTTTCTTTTCCTGTAGGTTTCAAAAATGGTACAGACGGTAACCTTCGAATTGCTATTGACGGTATTGGGGCAGCAGCCGCACCTCATCATTTCTTGGGTATCAATAATTTGGGTACGATTTCTATCACGCATACAACTGGTAACCCAGATTGTCACATCATTTTACGAGGGGGTAATAAGGGGCCTAATTATGAAGCAGCTTATGTTCAAGAAACAAAGCAGATGCTCGAAAATACCGGTTTGCCTACTTCCATCATGATCGATTGCTCTCACGGAAATTCAAACAAGGATCACAAAAATCAACCCAAGGTAGCACAATGCATTGCTGAACAAATCTCACAAGGAGAGGATGCACTTGTAGGTGTCATGCTTGAGTCACATCTAGTAGAAGGTAAACAAAGCGTACCTGAAGAAGGAACTTGTGCTCTCAAGTATGGTGTATCTATCACAGATGGTTGTATCAATTGGCAAGATACAGAATCCGTTTTAATGAATTTAGCTCAAGCTGTAAAAGCAAGAAGAAATAAGAAATGAACATGATTTTTTTTTAATGAAAAAAATAAATAAAAAAACTTGTGGTTTTGTATACAGAAACATTATTCGTTTGAAATGACTCGATCTACAAGAGGCTGAATATCTTTGATCTTCTCCATAAACACATCCAACGCAGAAAGGAAGATTTGTTCAGCTGGTATAACACCTGAGGTTTCAACTTTGACTAATAAAAATATATGTTAATCACATAACCTTTTCTTTTGTCTGATGAACTTACAAATAAAATGATCGCGAACGCGAGTCAATCGCACTTTATTCGCAAACTTGTCATGTCTTAATACTTCTCTACTGACCGTGTCTTTACGAGGATTGACTACCTTGGCCGTCTTTACACCATTTTCTTTAACCACTTCTATAACACCTTCAACAAAGCAATTTTTAAATTCCTCAGCATCTTCACCTGTAATAGGCTCTAAAATAGTAATCTCTGGTAAAAGACGATAAGATGCTGTAGCAACAGGTGACCATTTTGCGTGCTCTCTTCCAACACCCTTTTGACAGTGTAATTCCATTTCCATTTCTTGACCAGGTCTAAGTTTGGCGATCACAATATCATCATGTACAGGTCTAGGTGGATTAGCGGCAAATTTTTCTTCTTGATTACCCTTGGGCTCCCAAATTAAATCTTTAGAATAAACTATTCGGTCAAGTTAGTATCAATCTATTTTGGGTGTTTTGCTTTCTGTACCGTAGCTGTTAATATATTTCTTGTGAGGATCAGTTTCATCAGGCGAGGCTTCAGGATTGAATTCACACTTCTTTTTTAATCTAAATACCAATGTGTTCAAGTCAGTAGGTCCTCCATCTTCAGCCATATAATCGAATTCATTGGGATCCGCTAAAATAGGAATCAAACCTAAACGGTGTGCAACAACTTCATCTTGAATAATAGAGGTATTATTCATTACATATACTTTCTCAATAGCCATCGTTGGAACCTTTTTATACTGTATTAACTACTATAACAGCTTATATAAAATAAAATAAAAAACTGACCTCTGCAATCATAATACGACGGAAAGCATTGGCGATAGAAGCATCAACACCAATTAGATCAAACTCGACACTGTGTTTAGATAATCGCTGAATCTTGACTTTAAGATTCTACAGGTTGATTCGTCAGAAGCAATATCGAATTACTTGATTAAGAATGTACCTTTTTGAATTCTTCAAGATTAAAACCTTTATCAATTCTAGGATATTGATGAGGATAATCACTTCCACTGGCCTATGTAAAGTCTTTTTTAGTATATTTATATTGTGGACTGTAGAAGTTCATACACTATAAACTCTGTCCTTTTCAATTACAACGCGAGTACGTAAAAGCTCAACATTTTCAGGCAGCTTAGGATCTGTCATATGTGCTAAAGAAAACTACCCTTTTTTTTTTTTCTGAAGCAAGACTTTTTATTTCAATGGTCACACTCCACTGCATATTGTATTTTTCAGTAGATTTGAAAGCAGCGAATGAATTCAAACTCAAATTGTAATAAAATACTTTCATGTAAGTTGATAACTGCTTAGAAAAGCTATAAATGCTGATTCTGAAATGAATAGGCTGACATTTCAGTATGATGAAAAAGGAAAACAGCAAAGGCCTATATCCGCATGGCGTCTACGATAAGAGTAAATCGGGATTCTACTTGTCCTTCTGCATCAGCTATGAAGCTCGATAAAGAAATCTCTGAACGCTTAGCATTATAAGGTCAGGCAGAATATAAAGATACTATGAAAGTGAGGAAAAGAGTAATGAAGCTCAAGTCGAAGAGCAACAAGAAAGATTCAGTCTAGAAGATTTCTCCCGTAATAAAATAAGACTGATTCTGAAAAAAAGAAATCTGTGAAATATAGAAAATGCACTCAAACGCAGATATTGGAATTCATAGGCATGGTAGCCGAGATGATTCGCGTAAAAGAATAATCATTAATGACAGACATCGACTTAAGCTCAGCTGTTGCTTTAAAAGGCAATAAAGTGAAGAAAGAACCATACCCGAAATGAAGAAGAGAGGGCATGTCGTCTGGACTGCTTTCAGTCTGAAGAAGAAACATATAGCACATTTGACTATAGCTGTTGACGATTTGACCATTATAAAGATTACCCATCTGTTAACAAATATGCAGCCTATAAACATGCTAAAAACAATTACACTTTGTTCATCAAGAATTGATCTTGAAATGGATTTTGAAAAAAAAAAAAAAAAAAAAAAAAAAAAAAAAAAAAAAAAAAAAGTATTTTCTTAGTCGATGCAGGTCTCAATCTTCATTTGACACGCACTGGCGGTTGATCAGAAAAAGGAGTATCAACCAAGTCAGAGGCTCTTACAGTCAAAGGCACATTTATTACCATTCTAGGTGGAAGTAGGGAATTGATGCCTAGCCTGAGTTTATACAGGTCTTGATTTTCTAAATAGCATTAATCTGGCACAGTACCAAGCTATTATTACCCTATCGGCGTAAAAACTCTTGGTTAGTGATCATTTTTTTTTCTCTTAGCTCATGATAAACTTAAAATGTTACAATGTAGCAGCACAGAAAAACACTTGAACCCATAAATGTCGTCGCTCCAAGCTTACATTCGCGACTAAAGGTAAACCCATTTGTTGTGCTCCAAAGATAATCATTGTATAGTAATCAAGCATTATTAACGATTGATAGTGTGAGCATATGGGAATATAGTCTTATTAATATGTATGTAGATCTACCAAAATAGACTGGTGAATGAGGAGCAAGTCCTTATATTAAATTATGTAAAGATCTGCATAATAGACTATAGCATTTAGCCATCTACATAAGGCTGTGAGCATCCCATCATCCGCATAGTATATATATTAATATCTACACTGTGAAAAGTATGTAAGCTCTGGACATATATTATTAAATAAAATCATATATAATTTTGGGTCCTATTGAAATCTCCATTTTTATTTTTTGTGAACAAAACACCATTAATGCTGACTATCTCCAACCTAATGGTCATTTTTATATCCTATAATTCATCACGCCCTAAAGAGCATGAGGTATTGCACCTGAGCAGTCCAGAAAAGCCTACTCATTGGAATGATTTTACAGAAGCAAATAAACATCCATAGGAAAAGAATAACAGTAATAAAAGAAATCCTTTATTCAAACAGTGCTAAATCTTGGCCAAGGTCCAGGATGACGGACGCTGACCATGGTCTAACAGAATTATCGAATTTTCTCTGTTACTGTTAGCATTCTATGCAAGTTTAGAAAGCTTAAACAAAGGGTAAAATGTAAACACTTTCAATATTGAATTTCAGAAACAATAGTTAAAGTTCATACTCAAAAATATTTTTTGTGCTTTCTTATTATCCAATAGAAAAAAGTAAACTTTCACTTAAAATTCACTAATAATATATATAGTCATGTACATTTAAATAAAGGTTAATAAAAATTTAAGTTGTCTCTACAACTCTTTATGTTAAATATCTTTTGTATTTCATCCATAAACTTCCTCTTTTAGTAATTTGCAATGAGTTGGGAACATTCGGGCCGGACAGCCCTTTTAATTGAATAAACAACAGGTACACAAAACACCTCTCAGTAGAGTTCTCAGAGATTTACTAGATATCATTAGTATTCTTAAATTGTTCTCTTGCTCTATAATATGAATAATGAAGTACCAATACAGTAGTCCAACTAAAGTTTCGACTGCTTAAGCTATAAAACACAAAAAAAAAAAAATGGGAAGGAAAAGAAGATGCTTCATGAAACATGCTTTTGTGTGTACTTTTCATTTTATTGTTTTTTTCACTTTTAAACAATTAACATGCTGTGCCCGAGTTGATTTATCAATTAAAAAATAAGATTGTTTTTTATGCAAGCTTTTAAACTATCCTTATTAATTAGTATATTTTTATACGCTCAGTCAAATAATACTTACCGTTTGTGTTACTGTAATTCTAATTTTATACTTGTTTTTGGAAATCCTACATTGAACAAGCCCAGGATAGTAAACTAAAATTTTCTCCTTTTTCTGTCTCACTAATATTCAGAAATACAATTAAATCTCATTTATTTCATAGTGCTCTATTTTCCTCCCTTTTTTCTTTTTCTCTTTTTTTTGTTTTTGAGTATATCTTCAAAGAAGAATCAAGTTTATAGCTCGTATATGTTTGACTATTATTGTTCAAGGAGAAGGAGATTCTGTATTATATTAGTACTTGTATTTTATGGAATGACTATGTTTATTTTATTTATGTTACCATCTACTATCATCACTGATTTGGGCTATTATACACGTCCAATTTGGGACAAGAACACCAATAACTTTAAGCTTATACCACATTACTATGCAGAAAGTGTTCCTTTAAAAACTCTATGCGAACTTCACGGCTGGAATGAAAAAAAAGATAAGAATATCAAAGTATACGATGCTGTTATATTTAGTGTCGAATTAGACTTACTGGAGATTCGTATTCGAGAATTGTGGGACATTGTGGATACATTTGTTATATTAGAATCGAACGCCACCTTCACAGGGGAGACAAAAAAGCTGACTTTTAGTGAGCATAAGCAACGATTTAAATTTGCTGAAGAAAAACTGCACCATATCACAATAAATCAATATCCACTGCCAGCTGGAGAGGGGCCATTTTACAACGAAAATCAAATGCGTAGAGCGATGGATTCGGCACTAATAGAGGCAGGTGTGCAAGAGGGAGACTTGATTATCATGTCGGATGTGGACGAAATTGTAAGGCCGCAGACTTTAAGCATCTTGAAAGCTTGTGATGGTGTACCTGATGTTTTACACTTGCAACTAAAAAACTACCTCTATTCGTTTGAATTCTTTCTTGACTCAAATTCATGGAGAGCACATATCGTAAGATACAAAGGGGAACAAACATCTTACACTCACGGTCAAATATCTGAAAACCTTTTATCCGATGCAGGTGAAAAAGTACCCCGTTTTTAATTAGTGAATTATACTTATATGTATACATAGGCTGGCACTGTTCCTTTTGTTTTCGTACAATTAGTGAATTTCAGTTTAAAATGAAGAGTTATTCACACGCAGATCGTGTTAGATATCCAGAATTATTAGATTCTTCAAGGATACAAAAGACAATATGCGATGGAAACGATATTTTTGATATGCCACCAGAAGCATATACGTACAAAGATTTGATATCAAAATTAGGTCCCATGCAACCGTCCACATCAAGCATAGGACTACCGTCGACTGTGCTCAACAACGCAGCCAAGTATAGATTTTTATTACCTGGTGGCTGTGTACGGGAGGATTTTTCAGCCATGAACGATTCTGTGTAGTCATCTCATCATTGTGTCGTATTTTCAACTGCTAAAATAAGACAAGCTAGCGTAAAGTAACTTTATCTTTTATTTTGTCAATAATATGTTCTCATAAAATCGATGGTGAAGAAATCAATAAAAGGCATTTAAAGTATATAAAACTAATCCGTGATTTCGGGTATCCTTCCTTCATGTTAAGTATTTTAAGCTGAGATCTTTAAAAGTTTTGAACCATTTGTCACACAAAAGTTCAAAAAAGTAGCTTTTTGAAATAATTTCAAGTGCACAAGAATTTTAGTAGGCTTTTGCCTTTTTATACTCGTAAGTAGTAAAATAGAGTGGATGTACTTGGCAACATGCTCTACTAAACCATATCAAATTTTATTTATACTGTTGAAAGACACAATGAATCAGTATTGCGCAATTTGCTTTTCTACATTATAATTGTAGTTGACTACAAAAATGACATTTCTCTATTAATGTTTTTTAGCAGGTACAAAGGAAGTAAACTACACACACATTTTTTCTTTTGGCTTTTTTTTTTATATTTTGCTTTAAACCCTGCATCATTCTATTTCTAATATTTTCTTTCGTATTTGAGAAATTGTTATCAAAATATAGTGGAAACTGTATTACTGACAAAAAAAATCTTTCATATCAGAAGGAGGCATCACTCCTTCCAGTAGAACGGATGGCAGACCTAGAATGCGAATGAAGCATTTGTTTTATGAACATCTGGAAACTTTAAAAGTAATGTGAAATATCCAGATTGTTAATCATATACACATACTTATTGCGTCAAAGTATGTTCGATTCAACAAACTATTTTGCCTGACTGCTATCGAGAACAGGAGAATCTTCTACGACAGTTGTGTTATTTGCAACACTATCATCAGTGGCTTCACTTGTTGCTAGAGATGAAATGACTTCAGAGTAACAATCCAATAAAAGTGGTTGTTTTCTTTTCTCTCATTCTTTCCAGTACAGTCTCGCTTCTTCAATTTTTTTTTCCAATTACTACACTTCTTTTCGATTCGCGTTTTTCTGGTTTCATCAGGTACATACAAGTTCAATATATTGCAAGATTTACTGGTGATACTTCTGCGATTGCTAATTATAAAATACTCAAAAAATGGGGGATGGTCAAAGCCATCCCACTTTTCTCGAACCCAGCAAAATCTTGAGGGTAGGCACTGTCTTCCTTGATTTGGAGAATTATTTGCGAAAGAAAATAAAACTGGCCAAGCTTTTCAAAAATACAAATAAATATTTTTTTATAATTATCCCTGGCTCCTTAAGAAGTGGCTATTCGCTAATGCATAGTCTCCTTAAAACTGTATTACCAAACAAATATGACATGACAGTAGCTGTTTTGATGATTTTGTATTTTGTATTTTTTTATTATCGTTTTTTCATATGTGCAACGCGATAAGCTATTATAGCTTCCTCCATTAAATAGTTAATGCACAAACTATCACTTAGTGAGCAAATTCTACTAGTTACTTCGTAATTTGAACTATTTCCATGGTTAGGTTTTCATACGTCATTGTGGGCTCTTTGTGCTCTGCGATTTGATTAGTAAATGTTATACTGACTCTTTTTTACGTAGGTAGTGCAATTTTGAATCAAGCGTTTTTTTATAAAAGCTGATCTAACGATCTACACGGATTTGCAATATAACTAGCTCTAGTAATGCTATTATTTTGTACAAACATCAAAAGCTGCTTTATTAAATAAAGTATTATAAACTAGAAACCTTACCACTTGATATATTCAGGATTTTTAACCTGTTCCTTGTTAGTGCTTTTTATATAGGCTCTTTGGTTTTGATCAAAATAAGTGATTGAAAAAGTAAAGTATTACATGTTAAATCATCCCACACGATATGTGTTGTAGATAGAGTCAATGAAAAGCAATACAAGAGGTTTTTTATAACATTGTGCTTTCCCCACTTTTGACATCTCTCTTTCTCTCATTCTACTAGGGAAATCTTGGTTTAATATTTAAAGCAATTCTATTCTTTGATATAAATTTCTCAATTCATATATCGTATCTACTGCTAAAACATGTCAGGTTTTATAGCAATTGAGAGACTGTCCGGATTGGATCAGATATTCTGCATCTGAGATAGATATAGGCGAATTAATAATAAAAAAAAAATCATATCCCTTTTTACCTCTTGTAAAACTAGAGAATCTTATTGTTCCTATGCATCTTCTTAGGTACAAGATCTAACAGATCTTGTTATAGAATAAAGCATGCCAGTAAGGCAAGCATATTTATTTGCTGATATTGTTGTGATAACAGCTCAGGATCATGGGCAATGATTGTGTTTTCTGTATTTTTGGTAAATTAAAGAGCAAAAATTGTTCTTCCATCTAACTGAGGCATTACAATTATAATTGCTGGTGAAATTTGTAAGATAGATGACATTGACTTGACGTTGCATAAATCTAAAGCTGTTCAAAAAAAAGCTGCATCCAATAAAAACAGAAAAAGAGACAATAGTGAACCTGCGGAGGCTATTGAAGTAAATGCAAAAGCGAGTACCCGTATTAAGTACTTCATAGAGCTTATTGATGGTATTATGGACATTTTAGACATTTGTAACATGGCAAAACGATACCTTACTGTGGATAATGCCGTTATATATAAAGTATCTGAGCTTCAAGAATTGATTGAGAGCCGTAGCCACAAGGTTGCTTATATGCCTCCTTATTCGTCCTTCTTTAATTCAATTGAATTATTTTGGTCGAAACTCAAAACTGGTGTAAATAGAGACTATCTTACTGCTATCGATAGGCTTAGTAACATAATTTTTGAACCAGACCAACAAGTGATTATTGAGGATTATCAAGAACAAGTTATGCTTGCTGTTTTAATTTTCGGTATCTGTTTGGTTTTTGAATCTGTATTTAATTTTTTTTTGTGCGAAGGTTTTATTAACCTATGCTGTAATAAATACAAAAATTAAGTAACTATTGTAAATTCATTAGAAAAATTCAATATCCGAAGTTAAAATGAATGTCACACGGTATTGTTAATTCTTTTCCTACCTGAACTAACAGAAGTATATATTGTATTAGAAAAACTCACTTTATCTAAAGTAGACTAAGGGTATAACTATTGTTACGCAGAGAAAAAATAAGTAAAGTATGAAAAACAGACTTCATATATTTCAGATCTAAAAATCAGCAAATGCTATGTCGGAACGGCACTGCTTGTGTAACAAACATCATCCATGATTTTCTTTTCTTTATGACATACTTATTAAAAGCAGGCGATAGTTCTCACATTTTTATTATTAAAGCCTCACTTTACTGTTTTTATCTCAAGCATCTATGTTTATCAATCGCTTGTGCATAACCAGATGAATATAAACAAGAAAAAAAAATTGCGCTATAAAGATGCTTTTTGCCACCCCTTTACTGATTTGAAACTCCTTTTAAACATTGAAACTTTTTCTTTTTCCTGCACCTTTCTCTTTTTTTTTTTTCCTGTTTTCAATAGAAGGGAAAGGCTGACACATGTCGGGAAATAATATTAAAGTAGTCTGTCGTTTCCGTCCTCAGAATAAGCTTGAAATAAAAGAAGGTGGTGTTCCTATTATTGATATAGACGAAGATGGAACACAAGTGACCTTGAAAGTAAAAAAAAAAAAAAAAAGCACAATTTGATTACAATGTTCATAAAATTCATTTCGCTTTTTTAGGGGGAAACAACCAGTAACTTTGCTTTTGATAAAGTATTTGGAATGAATACACCCCAAAAAGATGTATTTGAGTACTCCATTAAAAGCATTGTAGATGGTAAAACGAAATACTATGAGAAAAAGAATAAAAAAATAATCTGTATATCATAGACGTCACTGCTGGGTATAACGGTACTGTGTTTGCCTATGGTCAAACCGGTTCTGGTAAGACCTTTACCATGATGGTATAGTAGTATATATCGCTTTTCTTAAATATAAACTAACATATGAAAAAAGGGTGCAGACATTGACGACCCTGATACAAAGGGTATTATTCCTCGTATTATTGAACAAATCTTCTCAAGCATTAACGATGCACCAACTAATATCGAGTTCACTGTAAAAGTTTCTTATATGGAAATTTATATGGAAAGAGTTAGAGATTTATTCAACCGTAAGAGAGAGAAAAAAAATGTATAGGCGTTTCTTAATGTATTTATTTAGCTTCTAATGATAATCTGGCTATTCACGAGGACAAAACGCGTGGTGTATATGTAAAGGATCTTTACGAAATCTATGTGGCGAACAGGGATGAAGTATATCTAGCTATGAAAAACGGTAGTTCCAATCGTGTAGTTGCCTATACAAGTAAGAAAAATGCACAAGAAAGGTGATGTAGATCAACAGTCAGATAATAATACATTTACTATTTAGACATGAATGCCGAAAGTTCTCGTTCTCATTCCATTGTGGTCATCACTATCACTCAAAAAAATCTTGATACGGGAGCAGCTAAGAGTGGTAAACTCTATTTGGTTGATTTAGCTGGTTCCGAAAAAGTAGGAAAGACAGGTGCTTCAGGTCAAACACTGGAGGAAGCCAAAAAGATCAACAAGTCCTTAACTGCCCTTGGTATGGTTATCAACTCTCTTACAGATGGAAAGGTGATATACATTCTTTAAGAGATGTGCTTAAATATTCATTCTTTTAATAGTCAAGCCATGTTCCTTATCGTGATTCAAAGCTAACACGTATCTTGCAAGAATCTTTGGGTGGTAACTCACGTACAACACTAATCATCAACTGTTCACCTTCCTCTTACAATGAAGCCGAAACCATCTCAACCTTAAGATTTGGTATGCGAGCCAAGTCTATTAAGAACAAGGCCAAGGTGAATGCTGATCTGTCGCCTGCTGAACTTAAAGCTTTGTTAAAGAAAGCAAAAACCGAAACAGTGACTTTCCAGACTTACATCGCTGCTTTGGAAGGTGAAGTTAACATTTGGCGTGGCGGTAATACACTACCTTCGGATAAATGGGTGACGCTTGATAAAATTAACAAGGGCGACTTTTCTGCATTGCCTCCTGCGTCCAATTTTAAATCATCTGCTGTTGTAGATGACTCTTCTCGGCCAGTGACTCCTTCTGTTGTTTTGGAAAAAGACGAGCGTGAAGAATTACTGAAGCGAGAAAATGAGTTAATGGATCAAATCGCTGAAAAGGAGACAGAACTTGCTAAGCGCGAGAAGCTTTTGGAAAGCTTAAAAGAGGAAATGGAATATTACAAAGAGCAGGAATCCATTTTCACTAAGGAAAATCAGCAGATGTTCAGTGAACTCAGTGAACTCAAATTGAAACTTCATAAGATATCATGTGAGAGCGAAGAGAACGCTGTCAACGTTGAATCCTTAAATGAAGCAAATCAAGAGCTTTTGAATGAACTGGAAGAACTCAGAAAGAGCCTTCAAGAAGTTCGTCTTGCTTACAAAGACAGTGCAGATACTGAAAAGGAAAAGGAAAAGGCAGCAAAAATTTCACAAATGATGAACAAGTTAGATCCATCTGTAACTATAGAAATATGTAAATGAAATGAGATATATATGCTTATTTTTCTCTAATAGAGTGAAATCAACCAAAAGGAACGCCAAATTCGTGAATCTGTTACAAAGATCGAAACAGATGGAAGTGCTTCTTTGACTATGGATGAAGTAGTTTCTCTTCACCGTGACCTTGCTGATTCTCAGATATTATTAGAGCAGCATGTAAAGACTGTTGATAACCTTCAGGAAGAAAAGCAAGCACTCGAACAAAAGAAACTTGAACTTGATGATCGTTTAAAGAAACTCGAGCAAGATTATGAAGAGTTATTAGATAAAACAATTGCAGAAGAAGAGGCAACTGCTCAAAAGAATGCCCATATCGAAAAAACTATTTCTACTGTAAAGGTAAATGGTTTAATACTACGTGAATCGCTTTTCAAATGCATTTACTAATTTTCTTTTAAGGTTGAACTTGAAACGCAGTACACTTCCAAAAAAGAGATGCAGCAACAAGAAATTGAAGAACTTAGAAAAGAGATTAGCGCAAAGGAAGATAACATATCTAAGCTTTCAGATGCTATGTCGTCTTTGAAGGTAGCTAACGACGATCTTCAAAATGCTCTTAATGAGCAGCTCGCATCTCAAGACTCTTCTTACTCTGAACGTGAACAAGAGGTTGAACGCATGCGCAAAGCAATGACAAAGGATTTAGCTGATTTTGAAACCATGAAGAAAGCGCTTATGCGAGACTTACAGCTTCGTTGTGAAAAGGTTGTAGAATTAGAAATGTCTTTAGACGAAACTCGTGAGCAATACAATAATGTTCTGAAAGCAAGTAATAATAAGGCTCAACAGCAAAAGATGGCTATTTTGGAACGCAACCTTGAACAATTAAAGAACGTTCAGAAGCAGGCAAGCATTTATATCTATACTAGCCACAATTATAAATAACGCATATTTTGCTTCCCCCCCCCCCTTTTTTTTAGCTCGTTGATCAAAACTCATCTCTCAAGAAAGAAGTTTTAGTCGCTGAACGCAAATTAATCGCCAGAAACGAGCGTATCCAAAGCCTTGAAGCTTTGTTACAAGATGCTCAAGAGAAATTAATCAAACAAAATCAAAAGTTTGAAGAACAATTGAAAATAGCAAGAGAACGTCTTGAACAAGCCTTATATCAGAAATCGCAGAGCATCATGCCAGTAAACTTTGGGCGTGTAGCTAAACCTCTTCGTGGTGGTGGAGCTGCTCCTGCCGATTATCAAGAAAATATCCCTGCGTCACCTGCAGAGAAAAACAAGCGTACTTCTTGGATTTCCGGCTTTATAGGTTCAAGATAAATGTATACCCCACACATACACAGATTTTATTTCCCTATATACACTTATATTAGTGTTACATATCTACCTCTTTTTTTTTTTGAACGTTATTAAAAAAAAACCCCCAAAATACCATTTTTGTTTGCAATATAGTTTATTTAGATATATCAATTTAACGGACGATCAAAAATTAAGTAAACTAAGCAGCATTAACGTCTATTTCCGTTGAGCACCTCATTAGCAATATCATTCAAGCCATCAACTAATTCAGGCCAACCACTCAAAGCTTCCATGATGTCATTGAACCAAGCAATATCATCTGGCTGTTGTCTTCTTGTTCTACAAATAAGGCGAACTAAATCTCCGTGTTTCTCTTCTTCATCACTATCTGAACAAGTCTGCAACCTAGGCTCATCCATTTCTGTCATTGGGCTCGAAGGCATATCATCCTCTAATATTGAGTTTCTACGCATGGTTGCAGAAAATCGTCGTGAAGATGGTGCAAGTGACAACAGCTGTTTAGCTTTACGGAAAAAGGCGGGGTGTGTTTTGGGCAAATCAGCTTGAATTTCTGGATGGTCGCGCAGTTTGACGAAATCCATACCATTGCTGCTTTGTTCTCTGCGACGATCATTGACATTTTGTAAATTGACTTCATTGTTGGTGTCATCATCGTCATCATCATCATTATCATCGTCATTATCGTCCAGCAATTCGCTAAGATGATCACTTTCATCGTTGTTTTCAACTTCAGCCTCATCCACTTCATCAATTTTGGATTCTACAAAGGTAGGATGAGGCTCAGAATAGATGTCATGACATGAAGAACGTCGTCTTCGAGGTTGTCCGGATAAAGCTGTTTGCTGATAAAACTGTTCTTCATTTGTAAACATACCCTCTGGAACTTCAGGTGCTTCTTCTTCAATAATACTATCATCCTCTGTGAGGTCAAAGTCAAAACTTTTATTTGATAGCCTACGACTTCTGCGATGACTCGTGGCAGACGATCCAGTACTACTAGAGGCACTTAATCTATAGTGAAATGGTGGAGACACAGTCTCGGGTATGTCCTCTGCGTAACCTACAATTTCTTTAAATTTTGAAAAGAGTACTGAATTATGGACCAGATAATGACTGATACGTGAAATCCAAGCGCGATCAGGCAGTTTTTCTCTGGGTTTATAAAGTATATCTTGAAAACGCTTCCAAGTATGTTCTCCTTGTGTTTCAGTTACATAACGTTGCATTGCTTCATAAAATTGACTATTACGAGAGACAAGTTGCTTCATTTCTGCTGGTCTATCCAATAGAGCAACGAGGATATCTGAAGTAACTGCTTGACCTTGAATATCAACAATCGGTGAACTAATAGAAGATAAAGAACATTTTCTTGCCATGTCTTCAGACAAATATTGCTCTTCTCTTACTGGAGCAAGCTCATTATGAATGTCGTTAACAATCATTTTTTTTTAAAAAAAAAAGGAAAAGAAAAAGAAAATACGACGTGAGAATTGAATTTAAAAAATCACCTTATGAAATCATTTTATGCAACAAAGATGATTGGCTGAAGGATTTACTTTCTGCAAGCCAGTTTATTTCATCAAAACGTCATTTTTTATATGTCTATGAATGGAAACTATTTAACAAGACATCTTTTTCTAGTAACCTTTCAATAGTTGAGTTGATGAAAGGTCTTTTTATGGTTAAATCTATACCAAATAATTCTGACAATTGATCTCGGACTAATTCAGTAGTTAGATAATAAAAAAAAAAAAAAAAAAAAAAAAAAGAAAAGAAAAAAAATTCATTTACCTTGTTTCTTTGTTAAAGTCATCAAGTCAGAAGTTAAAAGGATTCTATGTATTTCCCTTTCTATTTCATCTTCTTCTGGTATCATTACACATCTGGTTTCTTTTATTTCATTTACTCGTTCTCCTTCCTTAGCTGTCGTTGGAGGCTTTATTACGGACGATAAATCTACTGAAAACTCTCCCAAATCCTCTACAGCAGGAAACAATGGTGACAAAAGCTGGTTTGTATGATTTGGTATATCATTAGAAGAATGGCTACAAACTGTTTCATGATTATCATATGCTAAACCATCATACACTTGTTTATGATAAGTACAGACATGTCGGCCACGGTAAGAAATTACTGAATTAGCTTCTTCTTCTTCACATGAACACTGGCTGTAAATAGAGGGATCGTATGTTGTTACCTGTTCAAAGGTAGTCGTCTCATTCATTTCTCTTTCATGCTGAGCCCACTTTTTCATAGGAATCATTTTTTCTTCAAACTTCTCGTCGTCCGTTACAATAATCTGCTTCTTCTTGTTATCACCAACTACTACACGCGTATTTCCCCATGAAAAATCATCGAAATGCCAGAAAGCATAAAGGGGTATGAAAAAGCTAAAGATAGGAATAGCAAATATATAAATAATCATCCATCCTATATGCTGCCATTGTCGTTTAAATATAAAAATCAAAGATTGTAACCCATAAGCTGCTGCCAAAGTCCCAAGAGCGATAGTAGGAATAGGACCGCTACCAGATACAACCTCATAAACCAAGTAGATCAAGTAAATGACTGAAGAAGGTAATGTTACAGTACCAATTAAATCTGTCATAACCACAAATCGCATTGACAAGCAACAAAACCCGCATAGTTCCTGAAGCAAGACAAGTTCAAGTAAATTATGGATAGTTGAGTTAATCCAGCGGCGGCGTTGCGACAATAAAACATGCCATTCATCAGGTGCTACAGTTTTACATTTAGCATAAGGTGTGAACATCATCTTGTATTCTGGAAAGTTCTTCATCATGAGCGTCGTGAGATATCTATCCTCACCTAGATGCAATAGGTTCTTTTTATGCAAAGTGTCTACTCGGTTATCTGAATAAGCCTGAATAATATTAGGTGAAACTATAAGAGGGATATGCCTACTCGCTGTCCGTATTCGATACATACAAAAACAGCCTGGTAAGCAAGTAACAGATCCAAAGAGTGATTCAAATGATTTTACAAGATGATGTGATATATAGTATTCATAGACTTGAATCATGGTTGCCCATGATTTGTCCTGATTGCCTAATTCAGTTTCTCCGCAAAGACCAATAATACGACTGTCATGCAACATACAAGAGACTAGTCTATTCAGAGCGTCAGGATATACCTCTGTGTCAGAATCAACCATAAGAATA
>NW_027137829.1:2477587-2558442 GCF_000149305.1 Rhizopus delemar RA 99-880
AAGAAAGGGACATGAACATAATACAAATTTTTCGTGATATTCCGGTGTAGGAGCACCTCCCAAATTGTAATGCAGCCAAGAACTTGACCAAGATAACCAAAGAAAGTATAACTGCAAAGCTCAGCAACAGATAATTAGCAAAAGTACACCTTGGTGATTCGCGAAAGTCAAGACGTCCAACATAAAACGCACTATCCAAGCAAGCCTTATTGAGAATTCTTGTGGCTTCGTTCATTGAAGTTGTGTGATAATTCCATTCGTCAGTAATATCCTTGCCACCAAATTCTATAAATATATTTTCAACTGAGGGATGCAAATAACGATGGTTGTTAGAAGACGATGTTGCGTACCGACGAGCAGTGGCCATATAGTCAGTCAAATCATAAACGCGTTCATCAATTGTAGCTATTAATCTGCCCCAACCTAGGTAATCACTCTTGATCTGCTTCATGGAGATAACAAGGTCTCCCTTCTTATAATTGTTCATAAGAGGCTCAAATTCATTCTTAATCCAACCAGGATTATGAAGTTTTTTCAACGTTTTGTCGTTTTGCTGAGGCCCTGAAAAATGCACAAAGGGGCCAAGCACAATACTTCCATTGGGTGTAACAGCCACAGATGGGTCTGTAACTAGGCCAGCACAAGCAACTGTAAGAGGAGGAGGAAATGTATATGATAGATCGCGACCCGCAAGAGGCTCTAAACTGGATCTTCCGGCCATAGAAAACGAAGATCCATGATCTACTGCTACAAATTTAGTTATATCGTACACTTTTCCTCTTATGCTAATCCAGTAATCATTCATGCTTTGATGATTCAATACGTCCTGTGATGTATAGAGATCTTTGGTTCCTGAACACACGATAATACCAAGACCAACAATACAAAAAATAGTGCCTCCTGAGAGACAAAAGATCAAGATACAGAGAGTTACTTTCTCTCTCCAAGCCATCTGAACATCCTCTCTACTCATTTTGCCAATGTGCTTCAGGACAAAAGATGGGATCCACCAAGTTGACAAATATACGAACCTTGTCCACCATATTCGAATATTTGTTATAGTCACTTCTTCTACTTGTTCTTCAAGTTGGACATTTTTGTCCTTCATCATTTCGCTTGTGTCTAGATTCGGCCCATAACTATAGAAATAGTGTTAAAGACAGGATCAAGAATACTTCATCCACCTATTTTTCTTTACCCTTTAGAAAGTACTTTATCTTTCTCATCTTCATGCCAATCACTTTTCTTTTCATCATTTGTATCCAGTTGATAGTCAAAGTATGTTCGATCATCATCAGGCGTCATGTCGGATTTACAATCATCATCAAAAGGGTTTTTATCACTTGACCACCTATCAGCCATAATGGCCGCCAGTTCGGCTGCCTGTGCAGCTGCTGCAACTTCGGCTGCCTCTCTCTGAGCTGCTTCATACTCCTCTGCCTCAATAGCAGCCATCATAGCAGCATGCTTTGCCGCCTCCTTTTCAGCCTCGACTGCTGCAGCCATTTCTTTCTCTCTCATCCTGACTTCTTTCTCCATCGCACGTATTTGATTTTCAAGTGTCCTCCAAAGTCTAAATGAAAGCCAAACCAAGTTTTGATCAATTTTGACTTGTTTTTCAGTGTACCGATTGTGCTCAATCCATTCCAAAATTTTTCTTGTATCGCCTCCTTCCTGCTCTTCTTGCTCGTGTGATATCAATGGTCCATAACGATTCAGGATTTCTTTAGGTGTATAGCTGTACATGACATGAGCAGATTTCTTTATTAATTCAAGGACTTTGAAATAATGCAGTTGCTGAGTGACATATCGATCATCAAACAGACCGGGTTTTTGTTGGCTGTTAGGTTGAATATGGATGATTTCGGAAATCCTCACTGAGCTTAACTGGTGCTGAAGCAATTCGATGCCAAAAGTCATTTGATCCAATACTGTTTGTATTTTTTTGCTCTCTTTCACATGAATATCGTTGTTCACCATTGCCTGATCCTCTTCTGCATTCTCATCAAGCTGGATTTTCTCTTGCTTTTGTTCTGCTTGGCTGGTGAGCCAAAGAGGCAATTGGGCCTTGACAATCGTAATTTTATCTCTTGGATGAACTTCTGTGATCCAAGAGGTACTGGTGGCGTCTTTATCAAATAATTCAGTGACAAACGTATTTGTGCATTTGTACTTGAACAGATGAATAAAATCAGGAGATATAGCATCTAAGTTATTTTCCAAACAACCATCAACCGAATAATCCACATTACAGCTCCCAAAGTGTTTGATGGAGAAACTACAGGAAGGTGTAGATGGATCCAATAGAGCACGATAATCAGCAGAGGACTTCTTACTTTGAAAGAGAGTAGAAAGAAAATGACTGTCAGATGTATCAAGGGCGTGGCTTTCAAGACGCCTTGATTCGCTATTCAAACGTGCAAAGAGACCGGATTCAGCGTGAAAGAGTAGCATTGAACTAGACTCACAAACAGGTTCACTTTCTTGAAGAGCAGTACGAAGCAAAAAGTTGTACAAACGCTCCGATGTATAATTGACGCACATGTCATGAAAAGTACCTGCACGTTTGGTATTGAGTCCTATAGTGTCGAGAATGCTAATCGTATGGATCGTCTTGTCATCATCATTCTTTGTAAACCTTTGGTTGAGCACATTCACAATCCAGTAGACCAATGCTGTGTAGATCGTTTGGGCCAACGCATCACGTTGCTGCGAGGCTGTATCGGTTGTCAAGAAAGCTGTACAGAATTCATTCCCAATCAGCTTGGACTGGTGTGTCAATGTGTTCTCTAATCGGGTCGTCGTGACACCGAGGGCTGCAGCGACCAGAGCCAACGTCTCTTTATTTTTAACTCGACAAGAATCCTGGCTGCCATTCTCCAGTCCGTTCTCTGCATCTTTGTCAGACATCCTTGCATGACGCTTGTCGATAAACTGTATGTTCCCCAAATGAAGAATAGAAGCTAGTAGCTGGAGTATTTGATCTATCGTCTTGGACTTAAACCCACAATGTTTGAGTGCCATCTTCAGATCTCCAAATTCAATTTCATCCTGACAATGCTGCTGCTGATGCTGAGGCTTGATATAATGGAAATTAGAGTGGGTAATATGTAATGCCTGTTTCTCATCAGCTGTTGTTCCCGCCAAGAGTTGATAAAAGACGTTAAAGTTTATTAGCTGGGGACGTGTCAGTCGATACTTGTCAAACAAAAAGACCGAGTTAGAGAATCCAACGATACGACCGCGCTCATTAAATTGAAGACTTTGGAACAGACCTGAGCAAGATACATCTTGACCAGCTTTCAGGAAAGAATTCAGAATTGTGTTTGCTCCTAAAAGTTGGTTCTTCATTTTTTCATCTCTTTTTGAGTGTGTAGAGAGATACAGTAACTCTTTAATGAGGTGTTTGTGGGTAGTAGATTTTCCTGAGCCAGATATACCACTGTATGATATAAATGTGAATGCGAAACCCTCTGTTTTTAAGGGGCACTGATGTATTTACCTCAAAACAATCGCTTGGTCTTCCTTTCTTCTTCGTAATAGTAAATATACCTTTGTGGCCAGGTCGTAAACATGTGGTTCAGGATCTTGTTCCTGTTTTGAATAAACATTTTTATAGCCATACTGACCGTAAGCTTCAAGCGTTGCATCGTTTAATAAATCAAGCGGTTTGTATGGGTTGAGGATGATTAATCGATGATTTCCGATCTGTGTATAAGGTTGGTCTATTTTGTATCTTGATTTTAGGGATTCAAGGATTTCATCAATAGTGTCATGCGTTTGGATCGAATTGGAACAATTATTTACCATAAAGAAAAGAGAGAGAGAGAAAAGAAAAATGCAAATTCCAATCAAGGAGGAGGAAACGAAGAGGTTGTTAGAAAACAAGCAGACAAACAAAAAAGGGGGATGAGGTAGGAAACAAAAAAGAAAAATGTTTATTAAGCAAGTTTTTTTAGTATCAAAATAAGGAGGAACAGTTTTGTTATTTATATAAAAAAAAATACACGCAAAAAGGAGATACTATACAAGGAGCAATGCATGAATTTATGGGTTATAATAGAACCCAGCAATAAGTACAAAGTAACTAAGGATAAGAATTGATCCTTTAAAGTAATTTGACTTTCCTTCCTGATATGTATAGGTTAATAGAAATACTGAAAATATCACTGAAATTACATCCCATCGAGGGAAAATAAGACTAGATAAATGATGTTTAGTATAAAATATATATGGAAGTGAACGAATTTAGATTTACTTGAAAGTGAACTTTTTGATTTCCTCTTTTCCCAAGTTATACCACAATGAAAAGGCAACCATAGCAGGAATTTGCAATAAGCATACTTGTAAAGCATAGGCAGAACCGATTTCCATACTATGATAGAAATCCTATAAGTATTAAATTGTAAAGGGCAATTTCTTTGCTATTTACCTCAGCACGATATTTCCGTAGAGCGCGAAAGAGATGGCATTCATGAACTCAGTGATATTTGGCACAAGAGCAAACAAAGTAAGACCAAGAAACTTTTCATCAATAGCTATCTTTTCCATTACTTCATCCACTGTTTGTACCAAAATTTCTGCAATGATAGAATAGAGAAGTGTGCATCCAAATAAAACTGTATAACTCTTCATCTTTCCCCAGTTAGGTGAATCATGCCCAGCCGCTGCTTCTTCTTCTTCCTCTTCTTCTGGTTCTTTAGCGTGGATATATGCTAATGGAGGATTAGATGTTTGAACTGGTGGTACTACAGTCATCAAAGGGGCTGAAGATTGTTTGTGGACTACAATCATGAGTTTAGTAAAAGGTTCTTTTGATGTTTCTTTCTTCTTACCTGGAATAACAATGTTTGTTGAGGCAACATCGTTTTGATGATGTGGCTGATGTAACTCTTGGCTGTGAGGACGTATGATATGTACAGGGTATACTCTCTGCTGAGCAGGTATTTCGTGAGAATCGTGTTTAGGATTAGAACTTTTCCAGACCATGTCAGCATGAGTATGCAAACTAAACAAAAGACCAATAATATATGCAGAGGGCAGAATAGCAGCACAAATGTACATAAATGGCTTCACATTATTTTGATATACAGGATCTTGAGTAGGGTCCATTTGATCATAATAACAGTGAGAACACTCCAAGGTCATGTTAGCATTATCATCCATTTTATCAGGACATCCGGTGCAACGTAACTCAAACTATCAGAAAGTGAAAATTTAAAAAAGGGGAACAAAGGAAATTTTCTGTTTTCTCTCTACTTACTGAACCAAAGAATTGATAGAACAAAGTAGGCGATAATGCTCCAATAATAGCCATAATGAGCATCGTTGCAGTAACCCCTATTATGATGCGTCAAAAAAAAAAAAATAGGAAAATGAAAGGGATCAATGTTGTACATACCAGCACTTTTTGCATTAAACCTCTGTTCCTTTCTTTTGACAGCACCACTAATCATAGAACAACCAGGCATAAGTAGTACACCAGCAAGGATACTTCCAATAAGCGAACCTTCCACAAGAGAGCTCTTTCCAGCCATCAAGGCAGCACCGTATAAGATGATTTCAATAATACTACCAAAAGTTGCGTTGATGACAGCACCTAGACCCATACTGCTTTGAGCGGAGATGGAGCTGACACCCATACCAATAAAATAAGAAAGAGGGATCACAGAAGCCAAAGATAAGCCAAAGATTAGGTGAGGTGAAGTGATGAATGAGTCAGGCAAGTGTTCTTTCAAGACATAATCATCAAAGATAACAAAGAAAACCAAAGGTAATAAGTTGATAAACATGATGTTGATACCATCGTAAGTATACTTGTAATACTGCCAACCAAAAGCTTGATAAGTACACAAAAGAATTACAGTAGGATGATGAGCTCCGACAGGCACATTATTAGATCTAAAACGAAGACTGAGAGGATGACGACGAAGATGACGAACGAGGATATAGTTGAGCTTGGCCATTGGTACAGTAACAACGCACATCCAACATATGGAGGATACGAGTAATAAAAGTGGGCAGATGAATGTATAAAAGATGATATAATAAAAGCAAGCAGCTGGACCCAACCTGATGGTTTCTATGACGGCATGGAACAAATTGTACATTTTCTTTTTTTTATGACTGTGTAACAACCCTTGCGTCTCTTGATCGTACTCATCATCATCATCAATCAGCAGGGATTGCTCGACAGATTCTCGTTCCAAATCGTTAATAACAGAAGGTGTAATATCTACAAGTCGTTCTACATATCTACCAAAGGGCCAAAACATATATAAACTTAGTTCTCTCATGATCATGCCATAGTTATCATGAAACACTATAAAGGGCAAAGAGACTAAAAAAATGACAAGAGCCAGCCACCAACCGAATAGGAGGAGCCATAATATATTGCCTGGATTTAAAAACAATTCGGAAGAGGAAGACGGAGATGAATGTAAAGCGCTGTTTGCTTTACGGACGACCGAGCGTGATTTTTTATACAAAGCAGGCTTCCATAAGGGAAGACCAAATGGATGTTGTTTGTTCATAGCCTAAGTAAGGTATGATGCTTTAGTATGTACTTCAAAGAGGGATTGTATAATTACATCCTGAATGTCCTTTAGTGTAAGTTCATGTTCTAAAGGATGATGAATATGCTCATCACTTGATGTGTCTTCATCTTGTCTACTACTGCTACTTTGTTCGTTGCTATCTTGTTGTTCGTCTTCTTCTTCTTCGTTAGTTTCTGTTGATTCTCTTTTTCGTTCGTCTGAAATAGAACCATATTTAGAAGATGCAGTATGGCTCTGTTGTCTTTTCGGTGTCTTATGACCTTGCGGTTTATTATGTTCTGAAGAATCCATTTATGTACAAGCAAAGGGGAAAAAAAAGAGAAAAAAAAAAAAAAAAAAAAAAAAAAAAAAAAAAAGGATTGAAAGAAATAAAGGAACTTCATTTGAATGAGTTTTATTGGTTGAAAAGAATGAGGCATTAATCAACATCTGAGTTTTAATTGTTTATACGGATGAGATTAGTAGAGGAGTGGATTCTATTGGCGTATTGATCTTTTGTTCGATAATTGATGGTTGATTATTTTGCTTGATGATTGTATCTGTTAGCCAAAATTGAACGGCATTCATAGCCAAAGGAAATCTAGTTTTGAAATAGATATGATTAAATTACATATGAATCATGTTATGTATCATTACATGAACATGACAAATACAGTTTGTAGTTTTGGGTTGTTATTTGTCCAACTTATAGCCAATTCACCCAACTTTGATAGCCAGTCTTCATTAATAATTAATATTTCATAAAAGCATATCTTTGACAGGATAATAGCCAGTAAGAATACAATCAATTGCTGTAACCATAGTAACATTGTTCTTTTATCAACAGGCGTAGAATAATATGGACCAATCGATATATTCGCCTTGTCCAGTAGCTTTTGTATTAATTTTATCCAACACCAAAGCATAAATACACCCAAAGTTGTATCCATTGCCACATTTAAAAAGTAAACAGCACAAAGATTATTATCGGTTGCGTAACTGATTCCAATATTGATGAAATGCATTATGCCTGCTCCAATAAACTGCTTACTCACATCCAATGTCCAAATCTCTATTGGCCTTTGTGGTTTCTCTTTTGATCTTTTGTAAATTAATGTTAGAATAGCAGTAAAGCACAAACTAATCTGAACAAAGATAGCAAAATTATCCATTAATTGACAACTCTTTTCTTTTTTGAATTGCATATTTGTTGTTTAAACAAGAAGAGAAGAAAGAAGAGGAAAAGATAGGAAAAGAGATTGTGTTTATTATTCAATGCAAAACAGAGTTTCATGTATCACATAATCTGTTTGTTCTAAACAAAAAAATAATAATAATAAAAAAAAAAAAAAAAAAAAAAAAAAGCATTTGAAAAATGTTGCGGTTATCTTCATCATCTAGACTTAATTTGGATGATAGAGAAGAAATGATTGCATCATCTTTAATCCTCTTGTAAAAGATAGGTCATTGTTATTCAATATATCTCATCAAGATCTTTTATTTTTATACACATTACTCAAATAAAACCATTCAATATTACCTTTTTTTAACTTTCTTTATATAATATCTTAAGGACTTATAGGCTTTTTATCTTTACTAGATATAAGTTATCTTGAAAATATATCTTTTTTTTATTGTTCTTTACCTTGGATAATTACTTACAGCATTGTTAAGCTCTTGATGAAGTTGTCTTGTAAAGTGCAATGCCTGATGAACTTCTCGCCCTTTAACATTTTCTCTGTATATAATTTCAACATCAAACAATGCATTTTTGGGTCATGGGTTATATTCATTACTTTCAGTGCTAATGTCACTCTCTTGGTGACAATGGTCTTTTTGGGTTTCATCTTTAGCTTATTGAAAGGTTCATAGCAATGTATCATATTCTCTTATATTTTACATTCAATATATCAGCTACTATTAAACAGACAATAACCATTTTGAATAAAGACCTAAAGAGCTTTGTTTTCACGTTATAAAGTGTCTTGGGAGCTAAATGACCGTGTCCTTTCTGTGTTTCAATTGTTCATCACACTGGTTTTGACCATTGCACATCTTTACCAGTTACATGCTATACTTTTCCCTGTTAGGCAAGGTGTGTTATGCTCAAATTTGCATTGAAAGCCAAAACATGTAAGATTAAGAAAAATACAAAAACAAAAGTGTTATTTTTATGTATAAATGAAATTTCCATGGTAGACATTTTTTAATAATATTTATAGTCCCAATGACATTCATTTTGTGCCTTTCGATCAATATAATTAATCAAGTTATTTTTATGTTAATACACATTAGATAGCTACAAGGCCAAAAAAAAACTGCCACTTAATTGTGATTACTTTCTACTTTGTACAAAGTGCAAAGATCATGAACAAATGAAACTTATGTATAGTGTTTCATAGATTTGATTAATCAACTAATGAGTAACTTTCTTTGATTTCATATCCTCGATAACTTTCATGCTTTTTATATCCATAGCTTAGCCTGTATTTATTATCTTGTTCATCAACATAGACTTTACTGTAATTTAAGTAACATAATTTTTCCATGGCGGTTTATGTACAGAAATCATAATATGATGCACCTTTTCTTAAAAAACCTAAAGCTGTAATAAAACAGATGAAGATTCATGGCATTTGCTTACGTATGAAGTTGTAGCTATATAAAAATGAAGAGGAAAAGGTGTTATTTTTTTACACACAAAAATAGGGAGATGTCTACCATCCAATAGGTAAAATCAACTTCCAGTTCTACCAACTGTCACTTTGACCAAATGTTGCATTGGAATCTTCTCAGATATCAAACAAGTACAACTGATGCAAATCAACCCAGTATCTACCTTATCCCCAATAACATGTTGACGAAAATAATGCAATGAATTATATTATGCAATAAATACTACGAAGGCATGTTGAATAACAGAGAAAAGTTTGTGTGCTGTTTACAGCTTTACCAAGGCTTTTGATGAAGAAAAAAAGAAATTAGAAACAAGATAACAAAAATAGGAGGCATATCTGGAAATGGGGCAGTAAAAGTTATAAAATATAGTGCATGCAATACATTTTGTATTGATTGAAACATAAAGAAAAGGGCTTTTTCTTTTCCTCAAACAAATGCTAGTGAATAACAAACTGATTAAATCGCTTTTATTCATATTCTTCTGGTGCTTAAGATGTGTGTCAACAGAGATTTTCTTGCTCTGTTTGTTTCATTTTTGCTGATAACCTTGAGATCTCTAATAAATGTCTTTTTTCTTGCTCTAATCGTGCGATTCTTTCGCTATAATAATTATCAACGGATATAGTCTTATATGCTACTTTTAAGTTTTTGGCTAGTTGGGAAAGTTGTGATTGAAGCATTACATTTTCCATAAATAGTGTTATTGTCGTTTCCTTGAGTTCATGACATTAGATATTTTATTGTGACATGCCCACTCTCCCTTTTCTTTTTTTTTTTTTTTTTTTTTTTTTTTTTTTTACTTTTTCGGCTTCTAGCACTGCACTGTATTCTTGTTTTAGCTGCGACTGTTCTTCCAAAGTAGTATTCTGTTTGTCAGAATAATTGCATCAATAAATACAAAAATTCATATTTTCAATAGTAAAACTAACTGCATATGTACGGAGTTTGCTTGTCACTGTCTCAAGACTAATCTCGTAGTCTTTGATTAGCTTCAATAGTTCGTCCTTCTCCTTCTCCAACTCCATATTTCGTTTAAGTATTTCTCGGTGTTCTGTCAACGCTTTTTCTAACCTGTTCTTTAAGGCTTCCAATACTTTATCTTTTTGCTCTGTTGCTGGTGGAAGGGTGTCTATGTGTTCTGCATAGTATGTTAAATGTAAACTTGCTTTTTCGAAATCTGTTTCCACTTACCATTAAAAGAATACTTCGCTGTTTCTGCTTTTTGCTGTTATGTATTATAACCATTGTATCAAAATAAATTCGTTCTATTTACCTTTATTTCCGTTATTTGTTTTGAAAGAATGGAAACAGCTTTTTGATTATTTTGTTGTTGAGATGCTAACTCATTGATTAAACTTGCAACCTTGAACAGTATTTCTTCTTCCATGAAAAAGAACAAAAGAAAAAGAAGAAGAAAAAAAAGACCCGAACATGTCGCACATGCAAGTTTACAAGACTTCAAGGTACACTAAACTCCTTGTCACAACGCAAATCATGTGAGAATTATTTTTGTATCATAGACTTGATAGCACTGTATTGTTCAATAGGAAATGTTTTATTTTGTGCAGAGATTAAAGTACAAGCATAATTTATAATAAAAAAATACATTTGATTGTATATTTCCTCTCCAGAGAGAAAAACAAGGGGAAGGGGAAAAGGAGATATAGACATGTTTTGATAGAAGCAATTTAAAGCTTATTTGAGCAGCAGCTTTCATTTGAAGCTGCCTCTTTTGCATTTACAGAATGGTTGATCTTTTTGCTGGTAGGAGGAACATCCAAGCCTGGATTGGCCATAAAGAAATTACATGGCTTCATCGAGAAGCCACACATTTCGACAGGCATCACAGGAAAATCTTCCACACGAGGTAAATGAGTGACTCCAAAGGTAAACCAGAGTACAATGTCCTTATTGTGAATATCCTCACCCGACTTGACCCAATTTTCGACATTGTCCTGTCCTGAAGATTGATTACAGTAAAAGCCACCGGCAAACATTTGGTTTTCATCATAAGGTGTTACCCAAAGTGCCTTCTTGGCAAATCCAGCACGCTGACCGACAACAGAATCATCTTGAGCAAAGAAAGGTGTTTGACTGTGTGAGGTGAGCTTCCAGCCGACGGGTGCTTTGGTATAAGGATGAATGCGGTTCTCGTTGAGGATCTTCCAGAAACGAGCCGTTTCATAGTTGGCTGTCTGTTGTGCTTCGATCGTGTCGCGCAAAATGGTTGTTTTGGCCCTAAAACCATTACCGTAAGTGTTTTTGGGATGACCGGTAGGATAGGGAACACGTTCAACATCTACTTGAGCAATCGAATTGTTGACACCATCGATCATGGGATCGATACGCATAGTGAAGAAGTGTTGATGGTGTTGAGCGTTGATCTGAGGGGCAACAGTAATACCATAGTCACCAGGAGTTTCATCCTCAGCCAGAACGTGTGTATTGAGTTCACCTGTGGCTTTAACTTCATATTGGAAGGAACCATCCTGATAAAAGTAATAATAAAGACCATAATCATAGTTGGCCACTAGAAAAAGATCATTTTAGCTTCAAGCCAACAAAAATTTTCATCTTACCTGTGACAATCTGAGAGATAACTAGACGACGAGAGCGAACAGTATGAGCTCTGCCATTTCTATAATCCGTATGCTTGAAAAGAATGCCGTGATCTTCTTCATGAAGACAGATTGCATTGGGAACATGGAAAGGTTTACCTTCATGGTCATTGAAGGTAGCATCGAAGTAATAAATAGAGCCAAGACAATCACAACCAAGTGTAAGAGCGTTCGTACAAAGACCAAGACCGTATTCTCCCACATCAAACGCATGCTTACGATAATGAGGTGAATAAGGATCAGCATAAGGAACGACCATTTCAGAAAGAGAAATGCGATAAAAGAGCGGACGTTTTTCGGGACCATCTTGATAACTGACGTTATGAATCACAAGACCTTCACGATAATTCATAGAAATACGCATATTCCATTTTTGCCAGTCAATTTGGTTACCAGTAACAGTAAAAGAGACACCTTGAGGTTGTTGAACAATAATAGGTTTCACATCCTTACGATAATTTTCTTCTCCGATAAATTCAGGCAAGAAGTTGTGGTTCATTTGAGGTATAGTAGGGCGAGTGAACTTGGAATCTCTAGGTTTGATACGTTCAATTGAGATCACCTTCATTTTTCCAACATCTAATAGCGAGTGGATTAGAAAAGATGTAAAGGTAAAAAGAAAAAAAACTTACCAACAATAGGAACAAAATCCAAAGGATGAGCATATTGATTGTCATCTTCACAGGTACGCATATACATAAGAGCTTGCATCATACGCTTCTCACGTCCTGGATGGGATACATGACGAGCGATAGCCCAAGGGTCAGCAAAGACAGAGGACATATCAGTGATACCAAGCTCAAGACATTCTTGACGAACAAGTTCACTTTTTACTACAAGTTCTTCAACCTCAAACATTTCATCCATGGTCAAAATAGGTTGGACATCCGGAATATACTTCCAAGATTTAAGTTTACTGTTGGTTAAAGAAACGATACCTTCATAGCATTTCATCGTCTTTTTCTCTAATGCAACCACAAGAGCTTCACGTTCAACACGGGTCACGCGAGGCTTAGAACTATCCCATCCGAGATAAGAGAGCATGATGTTCTTGTTAGGTTCTTTTAAGGTGATTGTGTTAAAGACAAAATCAATATCAGTTTTGGCTTGACGAGTGATAGTAGCAACACGGATGATTTCTTCACCAGAAAGCTGGTCTAAGGGGTGAACATCTTGAGTAGTTGTAGCAGCAGTAACAGTTTTCATTTCTTTGACGACAGACATTGTTATAGTTTAAGGTTTGGATAAAGTGTGATAAAAGAAGTGAGAAAAAAAAAGGGAGGTTCTTTTATACTTTATGCGGGAACAAGTCAGTTACAAATCAAGACCAATAATAATCAGTTAATCAATAAAGGAAGTCTGATGAAAGCAACATAACTGACAAACTGAAAAGATTGATAAACGTTATTTGTCATTACTAGCCTCAGACCAGTTCAAAGAGGGGATAACAAATGCATTTAAAATCCGCATAAAGACGAAGGATAAAGAAGCAAATTTACCTCACTTTTTATACATGCTTTATACAAAATACTTGTAAAAAAAGAGTTATATTTATTCTATGTGCTTTATGTTTCATTCAGTATTTATCGCGATGCTTTCAAAAACGAATTGCTTGTTCTAACGAAACACACCTCGATACAAACACAATGATCACTCCAAAGCTTATAAAGGACTGGGGGTAGTTTAGTCTTAATAACTCCGATTATCATTTCTGACAAATCAGTGCGAATGCTTTATCTTTATAAAGTAAAAAAATCACTTGTGGGTATTTTTCTAATATAGTTTCAATCATATCCTTATTTAATTAAAATAATAAATTCTATTATAATTTACTCTAAGTAATCAAACATCAAGAATTGATCTATTTCAGTCTTTCTTTCTCTCTCTTTCCCTTGAATATAGTATGTATATCAAGTCTTTATATTTCAATGTCATCGCATTAGCGAATGAAAATCGTTTGATGAATAATCTGTACACCGCTACAGAAGCAGAAAAAATTCTTAATTTGTATTTGTGGGAAACTTTTAAACTCACGTTACAATCCTATTTTCTACATTGAGACAAATGCTGTGTATGTGTGTATGTGTATTTCTTTGTGATGATGAACCATATCATGACTACAACTCTTTTCAAATGAAAGAATCATCTTTAGTTTAAAAACACTTGAATTCAGTAGTCAATCAGCTTTTAAACTTCATACAAGCACTCTTTTGTTTGTAATTCATTTGAAGTTTCATATGTTCACTCTTGACCTTCAAACATTAGGAACTATAGTCAATTGTTAGGATCAGTCAGAACTTGGAACCATAAAATAAATGTAGTAAATAATTTAAAGTCATATGCCATATTTACTTGGAATGAATTCCACCACATTAAGAGGTTCATAAAAGCAGAGACTTTTGCGCACTTGTCTATACCAACACTTTATTCTCAAAATCTTAGTCAGATACTGTACATTGATGTGTTATTATACAAATCCATCACCTTGCAACCTTTTCTATCCAACCAGAGAAATAAGCAACATCATGTCTTGATTGTCCTTTTATTAGTTGTTTCCTTTTTTTTAAGTTTAAAAGGTAATCTCTAACATGATCATACAAAACACATTGAATTAAATAGCGTGTTTTTCTTAATAAATACTCAATGTTGTGTGAGATTAGAAAAGATCTCAATGTAATATAATTATATATTCGTCTATGTGACACCATGCGTTAGATGGCCATAGCTTTAGCAGTTAAACTCATGCAACTTTGTTTTTCAATTGTTAATTTTATAAAAAGACTCAATAAACTCATAGATAGTCAGCTTTCTACTATTTTTTTTTTAATCTTCCATAAATTATTCCTTGTAATTCGGTATATATGAACACTGTTTCAAGGAATAGATGTCACGTTTACTCGTCGCTTTTTTGTATATATTGTATTATAAAGTTTGTAAAAATGCGACTTTACTTTTTGAAAATGGTGAACATGTTTATATTTCAAGTAAAATTCTAGAATGATCTAAAAGAGTACAACTTACAAAATGCCTCAAGTCCTATTCTTAAGATGATCAGAAAATAACAAAGCAGCAAGCTGCTTCTGGATTTAGAGATCTAATAAATATCATTGGCTATTTACTCATGAAATTGCGAAAAGTCACTGAAAGAAAACTTGAAGTAGATAAAGATAGACTGGAAATTGAAAAAGACAATTAATTCGTTTATGAAGGCGTCAATCCCGGAAAAATTATCATATCGGACCGAAAAAGACCCATGGGCTCAAAGTTTTATTTACCGCTCCTCAATTTGTAATACACATACTCATGCAAATATCAATTACACCCTTTATGTACTTGCTCAAATGAAAACAAATGGTCAAGTCTACAGCTAATTTTAATATTGATTTTTTAATGTAGTCACTGAGTTGGCTGAAAGTAGTTGGGAAATTCATTTAATATGCCAACCAAAATTATCTAATAATTTATCTTGTAAGCGGTAAATCATCTATAAAAGACGGGGTTCGTAAAGATAAGTTTCTCTTTTTTTCACTTTATTTTAAAATATTTAAATCTATAGCAATGGTTTCTTACGTTATCACTGGTGCTTCTCGTGGTCTTGGACTCGAATTCGTTAAACAAATTTCTGCTCGAGGAGATACTGTCTTTGCCTGTGCTCGTAATCCTGACAAGGCCGAAGGCTTGCAGAAATTGGTTGATGGTAAGAAAGTGCACAGCATTAAATTGGATACCGCTTGTGAAAAATCCATCAAGGTAATAGTTCCTAAGTATATATTACAAGGCTCTTGCTGATTGAAGGTTATGAACAATAGGAAGCTGTTGAAGAAATTTCAAAGCTCGCACCTGAAGGTTTCGATGTCTTGATTAATAATGCCGGTATTGCAGGAGCATATACCGCTCCTGAACAAACGTAAGTTATAAACGATTTTCAATTTGACATGAAAGATGTGTTTATTAACATTTACATAAAGCTCCAAGAAAGAAATCCTTGAAATCTTTGAAACAAACGTATTAGCTGTCAATGAAGTTACTAATGCATTCTTGCCTTTGCTCCGCAAACGTGGTCCTGATCGCGTTAAAAAGATTCTCAACATATCATCCATTCTTGGAAGCGTTGAATTGGTCAACTTTCCTGAGACCGCTTCTTACAGAATCTCTAAAAGTGCTCTTAACATGCTTACAAAATTGCAAGCTATGCAACTTGCCAAGGAAAACATTATTGTCTATGCTTCTCATCCTGGTTGGGTCAAGACTGACATGGGTGGTGAAAATGGAGACATCTATGCGGATGAATCAATCTCAGGTCAATTGGCTAAACTTGACAGTGCTACAGCTGCTGATGCAGGCAAGCTGATCAACTATAAAGGAGAGGTTTTGAATTACTAAATGTCGAATCCATGTTACCTAATAAATAAGACATCCTTCTTTTTTTTTGTTAAACTTGTTCAATTTTAGATTTTAGGTTTACTAATCTATCTATTCTATATATAATATACTGTAAAATGATCAAAAATTGTACATGAATTTAAACCACGATGTATAGACAGTAACAGACAAAACTGCTGCACAAAACTTTTTTTCAGCTTTTAACTACCATTACTTGCTCATAGTAATTGCGATAGTCATGAAACTATATTAGAAGGAAGATATATTGGTTATTAATACTATTAAATAGTGCACGATGCTCAGATTGTTCAGTTTCTGAATCAAGTGTATGTCCCAACTGAGCCATGGAACGAATCACTTTACATAAAAAAGAAAGTCTCATCCAGGGATATTTTTTCTTTATGTTATATACAACTAGATTTGATGAGAAATCGTTGTTATCTTTCATAAAGTGGTGCAACACCAAGAAAGTTTCATATATGAACCAAGAACAGGAACGAAAAGTATTGAAGGATCAAAATGGTTCAAAGGTTCGATATCGAGTCTTATGGACATTAAAAAATGAATATTTGAATGACATTGCTTTATCAATTACAGAGCATCTGCCAAAGTACTAGGCATATGTCATGAACCTCAAGAAAAATAACTTCACAGTCATTGGATACACCAGAAAGTCTCTAGGCCAGGAACATCAGGAAGTGAGAGTGGGTTTGATTCAAAAAATGGTCAACAAATTGTATGACACGTTGCTTGTGGATAAAGTATTTGTCACTACGTCATCGCGAGCAAATGATACCATTACATCCCGCGACACGAATGGAAAAAATGCCCAATTGACGCTTTTGAACCAAGCGCATGGAAACACTCAAGGTAATAGACGTAGAACACTTAATTCTAATCAAATCACTCACAGTATCATATAGATCTATTGGAATATATCTGCACATCAAAAGACCACTGTCTAGTACGATAAGACTACTTTATTGCATGCTTTAAGGTCATCGTTAGAGCCATATTTAAATATACTCATCATATTCGTAAGCGCTTTTGGTTAGTTATCTGATGATCTGAAATAACGTTGTTAAGATGCCTAAAGTTGTGTCCCGGAATCCTTTTTTCGTGATACTTTTGTGCTTTGTCCTGAATTGTATAGCTATCTAAAAAAGCACTTTATCACTGTATTAGTTTAAAAAATCATCATAAGTGAGATGTAATCGTGCTTTTTTTTATACCAATTATGCTATATACTAATGCAATTCTGATGGCAAAAGTCTTTTTAACTTAGTGTTCTACTCGTAGTCTCGAAATTTGTAATGAAGAAGTCAAACACTATGCTACTGAGAAGAAATTACTCATGCTTGGTTGATGTTCTTTTTCATAGAAAGTCCGGTTTGATAGTTATACAAATAATATTAATTTCGAGTTTATTACATTAGTAATTAGTATGCTTTAAATGATAATTAATAAACTTCTAAGGTCTTATTGAATGTATTGATGTAGAGTATTGCATGTTTAAACTTTATTCAGCAATCTCTACCATGGAGTGAAGGCAGAGCTTGGAACATTGAAGACTCAGAATTCCTTCCAGGGCGAAATAGATAGACACAGCCCGGGGGCCATACGGTAAGGCGGGCATAAAAGCCTGCGAGAACCAGTCAGAACAGGATGCCATGAACGACGTAACTCTCCAGGGAAAATTGATGCCACGGGAATCTGTTTATAAGGAACAGGACGGCAGCACCAATGTGAGGAGTGCGGAGGACATGTATTGAAATGCACTGTAGTCGATACAGGCATTGAAAGAAGATCCTGAGATACCTTGATGTACCAACCAAAACGGATGGTAGCGTCTGCTTGACCAGAAGACGGGAATAACTCACGAATTACAGCTCTAGCAGGAGTTGATGTCGTAATTCGAGCTACAATTTGATTATTATCCTAATCCCATATAGTAATATCAGTCAAAGCATACTGGAATGGAAGAGAAAAAGGTATGACATTGGATATGCGGTTCGAAATTGGCAGGTTATAAAATAGACACCCAGATAAAAGAAGGTCTAGAAGCCAGCATGAAGACCATCTAGGGTTAGAAACTATCTGTGGCAATTTCTTGACTAGAACACACAGTGTTTTCAAAGTAGGCACTTGCCTGACAAAATGTCATCATAGGTTAATTAGAGCTGAAGTGTCATTCTGAATCTCAAGCATTATGTACTTGTCCCTGTTTTGTTTGAATTTTTTGGTCAAAAAATAAAGAGTTTTACTGTACCATTTTTGGGCCGATTACACTAACCAGCATTTCACTAGAATGCAATTGATAATCTCAGGATGTTAATGATCATTGAGCTTTGATAAAAGCACATATGATTCCGGTTTTCTTCATTTTTGCTGTATGATATTGAACTATGATTGTGATGGTAACGTTGAATAAGAAAGCCATCTCTTTAAACGTTACTGGTTAATAATCCAAATTACAGATTTATGTACTGTCTATGTAAACTTGAAGGAAAAGGCTAAACAGCAGAAGATGAAATTGTGAAAAGTAATAAATTTATAAACTTTGTCTTCTAACAGAACTCTTAAATTATAGATAATCAATAGAAAGAAGTTTAATAATGAAACTAAATATATTTAGCCAAGCTCAAATACATCTAAGTGAGTAAACCATGTTTTAAAAATTGAAAGCTTTATGCGTAGATTTTTCAAACTAGATTGATGATACTTTTTGCCATATTTTTATTTTTAAGATAGCTATGTCATTTATGCTCTTTTTATAAAATTTATAATATTACATCCATTGTAGATATTAAAACAGTTGGTATGACATGTCTTTAAATCAAAAGCCAACTTCATTATAGTAAAGTACAATACAGCCAACGCTTCTTTAAAAGCTCCTAAAACTAATGAGGAGGTAATAATAGCCCTGTTGTAATTAATTTTCAAATTCAGACTTTATTAACAAATGAAGCAACAGTAAATGATTCTCTATTCTTGTATTAGCACTGTAATTCACCAAATTCCTATATGAATAAAACCGGTATGTTATGCTTTTATTAAAATGTCGTGTCATGATTATTGTTTTCTCATAAAATTAACAAAATAGTCTAAAATACTAGCTGAATAGCTCAATTCATCTCAAGACTTTTATTTTTTTTAAAAAAAAAGAGAGTAGGTTGTAAAAGATCCATAGGGATTTAGGCTTGGTAACACTTTATTTTATTTGAATAAGGAAGAAATACAGCTGGATACTACAATGCGCCTTCATTAGACATGTTGAATTACATTCTCGACTTAAGGTTATAAATAGTCCCTTAATATGTGCAGGTATTAAAAATACGTCATTCATTTATCTTTTGTACTTTGTCAATTGGTCCGTGAGTAAAAAAAGAAAAGGAGGGAAGGTGTGAAAGGGGCTTATAGTACAAACCTTGAGAATGAAAAATGGGCTTGAGAAAAAAAAATGGTTTTGTGAGAGATGCTTTGAAAGTACAGAACTTTAAAAAAAAAGAATTCCCGAAATTATGCAACCACTTGGGTTGTCATTGAGAAACAAATACAACTTTTGTATATATTTATGCAGGTAGTTCATAGTACAAAATGCTTTTTTAAGTTGTGGGGGGCCTTGGATTTCATATTCGGGTCCCTTTTTGTTATTGCTAGTTATAAAGTAAGCATAGTTAAGAAAAGATACAGCTACCTGTTCTTTTCAAAATAACAGTCTATTTTTTTTTGATGTTAAAAGAATGAAAATCATTGCTTTTGTATTCACTTTTATCATCACAAAATAAAAAGCTACGGCAAATCTCGTTCTTATTCCACGTGGCTGAAATATCCCGTGTCCAAAAGTGTAGTACAGGCCAAGTTTAACGAGTAAAATCTTTTGATTGTGAATAAAAATGGTATTCAACCTGAGCTTGTTATTGTCTAATTAGGGGAAAGTACAAAAAAAAAATTGCCTGTTCAAATCTAACAAAAAACAGGAAAGAATATAAAGAAAGACCCATTCATACTATCTTTCTTTCCGCTTCACAAAAAAAAAACAACAACAACAAAATGTGTGATTATCCTGAAGTCTATATTCATCCTACCTGTGCTTATGTCCATTCAATTCAAGATGGCGAAACTATATTAGAACAATCAAGTGGAGAATACTTATCATCTTCTTATGTTGCAGAATGGCTTGAAAAGAGTCCTCGAGCAAGAGCAACACTTACTTTATTTGATGAAACTATTGAACTACCAATGTATACCCTTCGACGTAGAAATGCTATTGTTGCGGATCTGCCTGAAGCACCATTGATTTGCGATTAATTTTTCATTGTATATTTATCATCTTATTTATTGTTATCATCCTCATAGAGTTTTCTTTAACTACATATTATCATCCTTGTATTCACATCTAGAAATGAAATAAAACATTTACAATGTAACCAATCGAAAGATGTTGTACACTGAAGTGGGTTTTTTTTTGTGTATACATCAACAAAAGAATGGCCGTGAGCTTACTTGGTTGCACATAAAATGTCTGCCAATAAAATTTGTGTTATCAAAAGCTTTTTATTCACGTCATATCGTTGTAGAATGTCAATCTGTGTAAGAATATTTTGAATTTGCTCAAGGCCATAAAATTGTTTAATGATTACATAATTCAAAATACAAACACATACTGAATGAATACTGTGCGATTTTATGTTTACAGAATGCGGTTAAGCGTTTTATTATTTACTATATTTTTTACATTGAAAAAAGAACTTGACTTTTTCTCTTCGTTCATCTTGACAAAACAAAATTTAACGACGTTGAGAGTAAACATGAGCAAAAGCGCGGGTAGTAGCACGCTTCAACTTGGATTGAGCAGCCTTGAGATCATCGGGTTGGGCATCATCGGCGCTAATCTCCATTAATTCCATGGCTTCAGCAAGAGCAGTTTCAATTGCTTCACGATCACCACGACGGAGCTTCATATTAACGTTGGGATCAGAGATGTTGTTCTCGACTTGGTAGACGTAAGCTTCGAGATCTTGCTTGGCTTGAACAACAGCTTCACGTTTCTTGTCAGATTCAGCATTCTTTTCAGCATCTTGAACCATACGTTCGATATCAGCGGCAGAGAGACGAGTAGAGTTAGAGATGGTGACATCAGCCTGGCGACCAGTGGTCTTATCTTGAGCAGTGACCTTTAAGATACCATTGGCATCCAAGTCAAAGGTACAGAGAAGTTCAGGGGTGCCACGAGGAGCAGGAATAAGACCAGAGAGAGAGAATTCACCGAGAAGGTTATTTTCCTTGGTCATCAAACGCTCGCCTTCGTAAACTGGAAAAGTGACAGTGGTTTGGTTGTCAGCAGCAGTAGTAAAAACCTTGGATTTTTGACAAGGGATGGGAGTGTTACGAGGGACGACAACAGCCATGATACCACCTTGCATTTCAACACCAAGGGAAAGAGGGACAACATCCAATAAGAGAAGATCTTGAGTCTTTTCATTACCGGCTTGGTTAGTCAGGACAGCAGCTTGAACAGCGGCACCATAGGCAACAGCCTCATCAGGATTGATAGACTTGTTCAATTCCTTACCACTAAAGACATCTTGGAGAAGAGATTGAATCTTGGGGATACGAGTAGAGCCACCAACAAGAACAATCTCATCAATCTTCGTCTTATCAACCTTGGCATCCTTCAAGACACGTTCGACGGGTTCTATAGTACCTTGAAAGGCAGCAGAATTTATTTCCTCAAACTTGGCACGAGTGATGTTGGATTGAAAATCTATACCATCAAAGAGAGAGTCGACTTCGACAGTGGTTTGGGTCAAAGAAGACAAGGTACGCTTGGCACGTTCAGAAGCAGAACGGAGACGACGGAGAGCACGAGCATCACCAGTGATATCCTTCTTGTGCTTGCGCTTAATTTCTTGAACAAAGTGGTTGACAAGGGCATTGTCAAAATCTTCACCTCCCAAGTGAGTGTTACCAGCAGTAGCCTTGACCGCAAAGACACCGCCAGAAATAGTCAAAAGAGAAACATCAAAAGTTCCTCCGCCCAAATCGTAAATGAGAACATTACGTTCGGTCTGGTCACCGCTATCCAAGCCGTAAGCAATGGCTATTAAACAAAACATACTTTTAAAAATTTGCTTTTATACATGTAAGGATAATCTTACCAGCAGCAGTGGGCTCATTAATAATACGGAGGACTTTAAGACCAGAAATGACACCGGCATCCTTGGTAGCTTGTCGCTGGCTGTCGTTGAAATAAGCAGGAACAGTGATCACAGCCTGGGTGACCTTCTTGCCAATCTTGGCCTCAGCAATTTCTTTCATCTTGATAAGAACCATAGAGGAAATTTCTGTTGAACAAGTTATATATTTTTTCCGTCAAGATATTATTCTTCTTACCTTGAGGAGAATAAGTCTTGGTTTCGCCTTCAAACTCAATTTGAACAAAAGGATTCTCATTCTTTTCAACAACAGTAAAAGGCCAATGCTTCATGTCAGCCTTAACTTCAGCATCGTCAAAACGACGACCAATAAGACGCTTAGCATCAAAGACAGTATTCTTGGGGTTCATGGCAGCCTGATTCTTGGCTGCATCACCGACAAGACGTTCACTTTCAGAGAAAGCAACGTAAGAGGGTGTAGTACGGTTACCTTGCTCGTTTGCAATGATTTCAACACGTTCAGATTCCCAAACACCAACACATGAATAACTAATCATTTATATGAGTGGCTTACTCTTCTCCAACAGATAGACATTTACGTAGTTCCTAAGTCAATACCGATAGCACCTTCGTATTCAACAGACATTTTTTATATAAAAAAAAAAGAAAACTGTTGATAAATTTTAAACTTTTTATTTTTTCATGCAATTTGAATCTTCGTTTTGATAAAAAAATTTTCTATGGTGCGTGTATGTGTGGCTTTTTTATGTTGTTTTGGGCTTGGGATTTAAGCTCTTGCAGCACGTCTGGCACGCACACCAGCACGAAGGTTGTCTAATGTCTTTACAGTATCCTCCCAATTGATACAAGCATCGGTAATTGATTGCCCGTAATTCAATCTATGAGGGCCTTCGTTAGGAATATCTTGACGACCTATAATAAAGAATGTGAGTGATTTTCTCAAAAGTAAATAATACCACTTTACCTTCCACTAAATTTGATTCAATCATGACACCTACAATGTTATCACCAGTAACTTTTGGTTGTTCTAATTGATCTACCTGTACAAGAATGAATACAAAAGCTAAAAAAGGAAATATCCGAAACTTACAAGAGCTTGTGCAACAAGAGGTTGACGTTTGTGATCTTTGCATGAATTACCATGGCTACAATCTACCATGACAACAGGTGCTAATTTCAATTTTGCAAGTTCTTGTGCAGTTTTCTTGATGGATTCAACATCATAATTTGTTCCACTTTTACCACCACGAAGAATGACGTGACAAGCATCATTTCCTTCTGTTTGAACAATAGCGGATAAGCCTTGTTTAGTTACTGATAAAAAGTGATGGCCGTTACTAGCAGCACGAATAGCATCATAAGCGACACCATTTGAGCCATCCGTACCTGCAATGGGAAATGTAAGAAAAAAGAAGAGAGTATTTCAAGAATATACCATTCTTGAACCCAACTGGACAAGATAATCCAGAAGCCAATTCACGATGGATTTGTGATTCCGTTGTTCTTGCACCAATGGCACCCCATGAGACAAGATCACCTGTATATTGAGGAGAGATCTAAAATACAGTAAGCGCTTGTAGCCCTTCAATGATTATAGTACTTACAGTGTCTAAGAATTCACAGCCAGTTGGAATACCCATTTCATTCTGATAAAAAAAAATTTCGTGAATACAATTCATTTGAGATGTCTATTTTTTTTTTCTTACAAGATCTAATAATAATTGACGGGCAATACGAAGACCCTTGTTGATTTCATAACTACACAGCACATATCAATTTCTTTTTCTTTTTTGTTTTAATGATTCTATTACCTATTATTCATGTAAGGATCGTTAATTAAGCCTTTCCAACCTACAGTTGTTCTAGGTTTTTCAAAATAAACGCGCATGATAATCAAAAGATCCTCCTTTGCGCTTTCATTGTATTCAATCAAGCGAGTAGCTAAAGATATATTATGAACAAACCGACACTTTAACATACCAATTAAAAACATACCATATTCTTTTGCAGCTTGCACATCGTGAATAGAACAAGGTCCAACAACCACTAAGAGTCGATCATCAATACCTTTAATGATGCTTTCGGCCGATCTTCTGCCTTCAAGAATTGTTTGAGCAGCCTTTAATGTAAGTGGAATATCTTCCATCAAGATTTGAGGAGGAATAAGAGGTTTGATGCCCTTGATGCGTTTATCATCAAGTTCATTTAAAGCTAAATTGTCTTGTTACATAAGTGAACAAGAAAACATTTCTTTTTTAAGAAATACCTTCGGTAATAATTGTACGAGTATGTGACATTAGTTTTGTAAGAAAAAAAAAAAGTTAAAAAAAAGGAACTTGTATTATTTGCAAGTGGCATACTTACTCTGACTCACACTGAATATCTCCCAATGAAGGGCCAGTCTTATACAGCGCTAACAGTCTCAAATAACGGACTCGAAAATTCAATCAACGAATTTTAAAAATTGATTTTTTGTATTTGTAAATAAAAAAAAGCCCCCAAATGAGCAACTGTTAAAATTCCAATCAGCAGGTTTGCAGAAAATCAAATATTAGACTTTCGTACTTTATTTGTACAAATCTTTTTTTATTGTCTTTTGTTAATATAATTAAAGAAGCGCTTCGTTATACAAGGTTTCCCAAATTATTTGTCTTTGAAATTGTGATTGGTTAGCTGAGATTTTTCGTTTTACCTAATCAAATAAAATAAGAAAACGTGAGTAACCCAACCACATACAAGTTTATGAAAACATAGCAGATGCTACACAAGTAGATAGCTCTGTAGAGGAAATGAACCTGATTAATGAATATAAAATAAAGTTCTGATGTTGATAGATGAGCATTAGCTTTTTTGCGAGGTCCCATAGGGCTGAAAAGAGTAAAAATAAAAGCATAGAATGTACAACAGAATATAAAGAAGGAAAGTATGAAGGTAAGGATATTGTAATCAAAGCCCGAAGTATTAACATAGAGGTGTCTATAGAAGCTATATTGAAAGCCAAATTGCAGACTTGAAATATCACGGATATGAGGAACAGTTATCTGCCACCGCTGCTACTAGAAAAGCAGGAATCAATGAAAGAACAGCAAGAAATATACTTAAAAAATATGAAGATGACAATGAAAAGAAGTTGGATATGAAAAGCAGAACATAGAGAACGGGACCAAAGACTAAGATTAACGAAATATATACCAAATACTTGATGTACTACTTGGACAAAAATATCTAGTTGTAATTTCTTAAGCATCATATTCCTTTTGTGAGCTCAACATATCAAAACACAACTGTTCATAAGCATATTAGAGAATAATACTTGCTTTCGCTTAAACGATTCAGATTTGGCACTGACAATAGAAACTCTGATTGTGTCATGGAATTTTTTAAGGCATGGGCTGACGAATAGGCTTTGAAGATGAATGATTATACGAAAACCCCAGTTCTCATTGACGAAGCTGGTTTCCATATGCAAATGATTCGAAATACAGCTTGGTCAAGAAAGGGAGAACCAGCTAATGTTCGCGTTCCTGCAAAAAAAAGAACGTCATTGACGATCTTTGGTGCAATTTATCACCGAGGTCTGGTATCCTTCTTTGTTCGACTCCCGTCGGCCATCAAGAAACGAAAGACCCCTGTACAATCAAACGTATCTTCTTCAAACATGGTAAAACGAAATCTCTGCATTATTTAAATTTTATTCTCTGGGTCCTTGATGAGTTAGACAAACATATGTAAAGTGTAGTTTGATCATGGACAACGCATCTATCCACTGTTCCAATGATTCGAAAGAAAACATCAGTAAAAGAGGCTACTACTGTGACTATTTGCCTCCATATTCGACATTCTTAAACTCTATCTAAGAATATCGGAACAAATTATAAGCATCCTTCCGCAAAAATCGCTTCAAAGAGGGCGAATTGGTGTCCGATAGAGTAATTGAGACTGCCAAAATAATTTCGTTTGAGGACTTTTCTGGTTGGATTGAACATTCCCTTTCATTTATTTCTCTCTGTCAAGAAAGAACAATAAACTTGTAAAATATAGAATAACGAAATAAAAAAAAAATGAAATAGCCAATTTTCTTTATAAAATCGGCAAAATGAAGAAATCTCGGTCGGCCAATCACAGTGAATTTCTGGACGATCAAATATTTAAAAGTGCACTTGTAATTCAGTGAATGGTTTCTTTTTTTGGATATACATATATGGTAATCTCATCCCAATGTTATGAGCTTTTAAAAAAGTATGAGTGAGTTTAGTTTTTTTTTTTTTTTTTTACTTTATTTTAAAGCTTAAAATAATTGAAATAAAAGGTTTAAAACATTAGTATACATGTACGGAGGGATGTTTAATAAAGTAGTAAAGAAAAAGTGACAAAAATGGAGGTGAAGAGGGGAATATATTGCATATACAAAAAAGAGATTACATAAAGAGTATGGCACAGTTTAAAAAAGGGAGTAGGATTATGCATTGATATCAAGACGTCTCTTTTTTGAATTAGAAGGATAAAGCTGCTTTGGTAATTCCAATTCCTGATCTTCATCCTCTTCTTCTTCATCTGATAGTTCACCATTTAAAAGCTTTCTTACCATTACATCTCTTGATAATCTAACTGAACGTTGTACCTTTTTTGGTGATAATAGTTCACCCTGCAAACCCAAGTTTTCCTGCCCAATTAATGATTGATGTACGTGCTCAATTGATTTGAAATACTTCACAGTCTATACAACACAATTTAGTATACCCCTATACGTAATAATAAAAATAAATACCTTAACATGTAATTCAAGTGTAGCATCTTCATCACATACAATAAGACCTTTGGGATGCATTTGTATTGCTGACACAGTCCACATATGATTTACGCCTTCTTCAACACACTTTGCTAATGCAATACTATTCAATATATTTAATATCATACACTAATATATCTCTACTAAAATACCTTCTATGAGCACCTGTGATAATGATACATACTTCACGAGCATCCATTACCGTTCTATAATAAATAAATGAGTAAAATATATTATAAAAAAAAGCATAAAGAAAAACTTACGCTACACCAACAGTTAAAGCTAACTTGGGCACTTTAGTAATATCGCCTTCAAAAAACCTAGCATTAGCAATGATTGTTTCATACGCCAATGTTTTAACACGAGTACGAGAAGTAAGTGAAGAACCAGGTTCATTAAAAGCAATATGACCATCAGGACCAATACCACCAATAAATAACTCAATTCCTCCATATTTTGCGATTTCAGCTTCATATCTTGCACATTCAGCTTCTAAATCAGGTGCATTACCATTTAAAAAGTTGATATTTTCCAGTGGAATATCTATATGTTGAAATAGATTGTTCCACATGAATGAATAATAAGATTGTTTATGAGAACTATATAGCGTGTGAGAAAATATACGTGAAAAAAAATTTTTTTTTACAAGTTACCGTGATATGCCTACATATTCATCCATATTAAATGTAACAACATATTTAAAAGATAATTTTCCTTCTTTGCAAAATTCAGCAAGACGTTTATATGTATTGAGTGGTGATGATCCTGTAGGTAAACCTAGTACAAAAGGCCTTGATTTTGTAGGTTCAAATTGGTTGATACGCTCCTTAATATAATGCGCTTCATATACTAATTAGTTCATTCAACAATAATAATCATATCGTTATAACAACTTACCAACCCATTCAGATACAGCATCATAATCATTCCTAATAATAAGTCTCATAATAATAATAATTTTAAAAAAAAGAAAAAGAAAAATCATGGAGAAAAAATATTATATATTTTTTATATTTCATCCCGCGGAAAGAAACAAACGCACACACACAAAAAATACATGAACTGTAACACTAGCATTCTCTCCCTTTCTCTCACTTTACTAAGAACGAAACATACTTTTATTTTGTGAAGTTTTATATAAAAATAATAGGCTTTTGTATACTATTTTTTATGCTATAAAGTTGATCTGAAATAGAGAAAAAAACGTCATTGATAGACCGCAAATTCAAAAACTGAGAAACAAGGACCCACATTTAGCACACAAAAAAATTTTCCCCCCTCTCTTTTCTTTCTTTTACACTTTTTTCTTACAAAATGGTCAAGTTAGAAGAAGTTTCCGCTGAACAATATGAACAACAAGAAGTTTTAAGTGAAGAAGACTTCTCTGATTTTTCTGACGATGAGGACTTTGACGATGAAGACGAATCACTTTTAGACAGAATTACTGCTTTGAAGGACATTATTCCTCTTAAACACAGAAACAGGATTTCTTCGAGTGTATCTACCTTGACATCTTGGTCAAAGACAGGGGCTACCTTTGTTGGAAAGAGCGCATGGGTCATTACTACTTCCATGTTTTTGTTAGTGCTGCCTTTAGCTTTGGAAATTGAAAAGGAACAAGCATTGGTTGCTTATGAAAAAGAAGCCATGCAACAGCAAGGAACACAGCAGGTAGACTACCCGGTCATTTAACGCGTTTACCTTTTTTTTTTTACTCACGCTGTATATAGATGTTGAATGCTGGAAATCCTTATGGACAACCTCAACAACAGCAACAACAAATTAGAGCTCCTGGTTTTTAAGCCTTGTATATTTTAATATTTTTTTGTACACAAAATAAATCCTTTTATCAAAAGTTTATTTACTGTTGTTTATCTCTTTTGTACTTGATAACTCCGATTATGTCCACATATAAAATATTTTTTATTCTGATTTTTTTATTCTTGACTTTTTTCACTTTTTCTACCCCCCGGAAAAGATATTTTTTATTCAAAAAAAAACCTCAACCAACTCCTTTTATTAAACAATTTCTACCTCTTTTTTTTTTATCAAAGACAAAACAACCTCAACTTTATTTTTTCTGTTTTTTAAGGGCGTTTATAACTGGTAAAAAACAAAACAAAACAGAACCGTAGACATAAGTATTAATGTTTATAAAGAAAGAAACGCCTTCTGAAGAGAATTAACAGCACTGGATAAAAATACCGTCATCTTTCTTTACGCTTCAAGCACCATTTTTTCCAAGGGAAAAAAGAATATAGAACCATGTTAATTGCTAGTCCAAATAAAAAGGAAATATCTATTCCTTTAGAACCCATTATAAATGATAGTCTTTTTGAACAAGACAATAAAAAAAATGAAGACTTTGTGAATATACATCCTCGTACAAGAGGTACACTTTTCCTCAGCATTATATTACAGTACTAACACTATAGGCAGGTCAGAATGATATGATTACTCAAGTATTTGGTCAAGCAACATTATTTGATACAAATGTAGATGAAGTACTATCCATTCATATCACTCGATCCAACAAGACCTTGACTTGTGAAGCCTTCATTCTTAATCAAACCGTATTTCTTAATTCACCCTTTGTAGGTTTACTTGATTGGACTGAGGGTGAATTTCCAACATGGTAACTTTATAACAAGAAGCTTATTAATAGAAAACTAACAGTCAGTAGTATCACACATTTGATTGAACTTGCAGAAGAAAAAACAGGTTGTACAGCTTTAATTGTATCTCTTGATCGTCGTCTTTATAAAGATTCGCTAAGTACTTTACTTCGTGCTTTTATGTATTTAGGATTTGAAATGGTTGATCCGGTACTTTATGGTCAAGAGCCTGGTTATATTCTTGTAGGTTATGAACTATAAAATTTTTTTTCTGATTTGCATAATAAATACTTTGGAATTCTATTTTATTTCATTTTTTCTCCTCTTTCTTTCCCCAAATGAATAATGAACCCAAATTGATTAGACAAGGTTTTTATTGTTTATTATGCATAATGACAGCAATAGTAACACACAGAAATAGATATTCTTGATTTATTGTGTGATTTCTGTAACAAATGTTGATAAACAAATTGTTGTTGTTATTAATATTTGAGAAGTAGAAACATGGTTTCATCAAATATTATATCATCGTAGCTTGTACCCAAGACAAACATTTAAGCAACAAAAGAAATTTCAAGTCCCAGTTTATATTTCTATTCATCCAAAAGTACAAGCATATATTTCACAGTTTATACAATCTATTTATCCACTCATAGAAATGGTACAATCAATAATGAACATTTAAATGTAGCTAATAAATACCATAGGCACAAGTTAAATTCATCAACTTGACAGTGATGAGCGACAAACAAGAAACAATCGAAAAATTTGTTTTCGAGATAAATTCATACAAGTTGAACAGCTACAAAAGTGAATCCAGTTGTACATTAAACGATATCGAGTATCATTTAAGAGCTTGCCTATTAAAATTAAATTCAATTCATCTAATACACCCGCCTTCAGAAAATTATACTTTTAGTCTATCCATCGAAACACTACAGGGTGAATATCCTTCAACTACTGACACGAATTGGATACCAACAGATGTACATGAAGGCTATAAACATATTCTCCCTATTAAATCAATGACTTTGGATTTATTTCGGGTAAGCAAAATAGTAATAATAAAGCATCTATATACTAATAAAGCGTAAATATAGGTGAATACCTTTATCATGGAAACTTCAAGAAAAGGAAAAGAAAAATAATAAAAAAACAGTTGTTCAATCTCAGCCCTCTCTCTCTTTTTTTTTTTAAAAAAAAAAAATAAAACATATACACTAATGTCAAAAGATCAATATGTTGACCCTACAAAGCGTATGGCTGAAAGTACTATGCGTATAAAAGATCTTTATCAAGTGGAAAGGGTAAAAGCGGGATACTTTTTTATTACTTGAACAGAAGTTTTGAGTCTTACAGTAGAAACTTGTACTTCTGATTGAAACAGCAGGTGAAGCATTGGCCATTTTATCTGACGAAGGAACAAAGGACGAGAATACAGATAAGTTTGTTCGTGAAAAGGCACTAGCTTTTCGCGATTTATCTTCTCGTTATTTCTCACTTGTCAATGTAAATTATTATTAAATTTACACCGCCTGCTTTAACATTTCTTTTATTTACAGGACATTCAGTTGGCTTTAAGAAGTCATACTTATTACTTAGCAAAGACAGCAAGCTTCACACCTTCGGCTAATAAGACAATTCCATTTAAAACGTCCATTGTCGGTCAACATAAACAATTAGAAATATGGACAGAAGCTATAAAAGCAATTCAACAACGTATTCACGAGATTAAACAAATTGGTCAAGAATGAGACTTTTTATTGAAGAAAGTGTACATCCTTTAATTCTTCTGGAAGATAAGTTTGATCTACTGGCTCATCATAATCAGGATTGTATTTATATCCTTTTCCATAATCCAAATCCTACTCTCTCTTGCAGTGAATATTTGCATATATATAGAATAAACAGAACATTACCTTCATCAATCGAGTAGGTGCATTACGGATATGTAATGGAACAGGATAAGCAGGTCTTTGCTTAATAGTTTCTTTTACGGCTTTATATGCCTTATAACTTCTTACACTCTTTTTAGTCTCTGCCAAATGAACAACAACATGAGCAAGGATTGTGTCGCATTCTGGCATACCAATCTTCTCACAAGCATGATATGCTGACATGGCCTACCGAATTGTTAAATTTTTATTTCTTATTCTCTCCGTACTTTACCAGCGGCAATGCCGTATTATCTGCTAAACCGATATCTTCACTAGCGCATCGAACAAGACGTCTAGCAATATATAATGGGTCCTCTCCTGCTTCCAGCATTCTTCCAAGCCAATAAAGAGCTGCATCTGCGTCGCTGCCTCTGATGCTTTTGTGTAAAGCACTAATAATATCATAATGTTGTTCTCCATTTCGATCATACAATAAATGCGATTTCTGAAAGGCACCTAATAATAACGGTTCAATTTGGTTGTATTTTTGAAGAAAATTTTAGTGAGACCTTTTACTACTTCCATTGTAAGTGGATCTTCTTTTGATGAAAGTAAATTTAATGCAATCTCAAGTGTATTTAATGCACTTCGAGCTGAGGATATAATTAATATAAAAAAGGTTGGTATATAGACGCACTTTACCATCTCCATCACTGTAAGCCGCTAATTGTTTAATACTCTTTGATTCTTCTGCGCTAATATCCGCATTTTCTCTCCACTGATATAATGCTCTTGTTAATATGGATTCAATTTCTTCTTCATTCAAACGTTTTAAAACAAATACTCTGCACCTTGATAAGAGTGCAGAGTTCACTTTAAAACTTTACAGTATCACTATTAGCTTTTGTTTCCTTTTTCTTTCTTTTTTTGTACCTTGGATTTTCAGTGGTTGCTCCTATAAGATGAATAGTGCCTTGTTCTACATAGGGCAAAAATAGATCCTGCTGCGCTTTTGTAAACCTGTGGATTTCATCAATAAAAATAATTGTTTTTTGTCCCGTCAAGGATAAGTGTCCTCTGGCGTCGTCAAAGGCCTTCTTGACATCAGCAGCTCCGTGACTTGTGGCAGAAAGTTCAATAAATCGTGATCGTGTCATCTTGGAAATGATGCGGGCTATTGTGGTTTTGCCGCAACCAGGTGGACCCCAGAGGACCATTGAAGGAATACGATCATTATCAATCAAAGTCTTCAGTATACCTGTAGGTCCTAAAAGCTCTTGTTGTCCTACAAAATCTGATAATGTCAAAGGTCGTACTGATAAAAGAAATCAGCAAAAAGAAAAATTAGGTGAATAATAGTAAAAACCTTTAGCAGCCAATGGCATCGCTTCAGATACTGCATTAAGCTTTTTTCTCTTTGTTGCTGATGTTTGCGCTAATGATGGAGGTGGGCTCTCCAAAACACGTTTTGTTGGGCTTTTAGTTTCTTTTTGTGTAAATACGGGAGCTATTTTTTCTTGATTTGTCTTTTGTGGTGAGCCAAAAAAGTTTGGTTTCGATGTCAATGTCGATGTTGGACAATTAGAATCAATATGAGCATTGATCTTACTTGACAATACCCACTGACCACAAATGGGACATTGTACTTTAAGGAAATGCGTTAGAAATATTTAAACAAGGAATTCTGGAAACAAAACCTTTATTTGAATTGCTGCTCATGAATGTAAAAGAAATATAAAGTAGCTTGAAGCACAGTTACATACTTTTAATGTCAGCTCTATCGAGGCCAACTTATTAATCAAAAATATATAAAAACAGCCAAGTTTAATAGCTATCCATGTTGAAACTAGAGCTCATCCGATATTTAAACTTTCAAGCAGACAAAAAAAAAAAAGTTGACACAATTACATGCATCGAGCTATCAATTTAAACGCTGAAGGTCTTTTCTATAAAGCATGTCTACGTGATATATTGAGCTGTCCAGTTTTTCAATCAATAAGTCACCGTTAGAATTTAATGTATATTAAAGGTACATTAATACTTTGCATTCTCTCGTAAAAAAAATAAACTCCATTGTCGATACAAACACTTGTTTGCATCCCCATTCTTAGTTTGTGTGACTTTTTATAAAAAACTTCATTCGTCGAATTTTCTATTTTTTTTTTTTTTTTTTCTTTTTTTTATATATACAATAATGACTAGTCATCCACACCAAGAATCTCAACACCACGAGCTTCAGCATCCACAGACTTTAACCCACTCATATCAACCTCCCAATACTTCAGGACAGGCTCCAGTAGCTACCGCTGGACAACCTGTTTTTGATTTATCAAAGTTTTGGCAAGAGGAAATGGCCAATGCTGAAAGATTTGATTCTGATTTTAAAAATCACGCGCTTCCTTTAGCTAGAATTAAAAAAGTAATGAAAACAGACCATGAAGTGAAGGTAAATTAATAAATATGCTGCGTAGCAAGATATAATAACATGATTATTATGAATAGATGATCAGTGCAGAGGTAATAAATGATAGGCTATTCATAATTTTTGCTGCATATCGTTTTAATATTATTGGATGAATTTGTTTTAGGCTCCAATTTTATTTGCTAAAGGATGCGAAATATTCATTACTGAATTAACAAAGCGTGCTTGGTAATAATATTATATACCTTGAAAATGAGAGTGGTACTTATGGATATAATAGGGTTCATGCTGAAGAAAATAAACGTCGTACATTACAAAGATCAGACATTGCCACTGCTATTTCTAAGACTGATATGTGTGACTTTTTGATTGACATTGTACCAAGAGAAGAAGCAGTTAAATCAAACGCAGTTTATGACCATCAAACAACCTATGCTGGTAATCCTACTGCTGCTGCTGCTGCTTATTATCCACCACAATATGCTGTTGATCCAACTACTTATTACTCTCAATTGCCTCAAGTAAAATTATAAATCATTTTATTATTAGCATTAGTATTAACTATTTTTAGTTTACAAATGATCAGGTTCACCAATATCAAATGCAATTGCAGCAATTTGCTCAACAACAGCATCAACAGCACCTTCCACATCAGCAAGACCCTTCTCAACAATCACAACCGCCATCACAACCACAACCACCTTATCAACCACAACCTCAACCTCAACAACAACAACCTGAATCAGAATCAGAATCAAAAGAAAAATAACCAAGCATAAAATTATAATTTGAATAAAATAATAGAGCTTTTTATGCATAAAATAGAGCCAGAGCCATGACATTTATTGATGTTTACTATGAATACAAAATATAAAATATAATTAATTTAACAAGAATTGTATGGAAGGAAGGTGATATTTAGGCCTTAAAATGGGATGATGTCTTGTACGAAGGTGTCGATTGAGTTCATCTGTTCTTGAGAATCGCTTTTGACAAAAGTTGCATCCATGCGGCTTTTCTCCCGTGTGGGTTCTGATATGGCGAGTTCGATGTTCTAATCGAACAAAGGCTTTGGGACATAAGGGACATTGATATGGACGAGGTTTGGTTGTTATCTTTTGCATGTTGTTTTATATCAAAAGAAGCGCGTGCACGCGTGAGTGTGTGTTTGTGTGGATAATGAAAGAGAGCAAGAAGAAATGATAGAATGAAGAGGAAGAGGAAGAGAAAAAAGATTGTGCAATTGATTCATTCTTCATATTTGTGTAAGGTGTTATCGGAAAAGATAGTATCTAAACGTGTCCAAGATAACTTATCAGGCTGGTTAATAAACAAAAATAACTTATTAAATATCTGCTTCTCTTTCTTTTGAATAAAGATTTGTTAAAAGTATAATAAAAAAGGAAATCATGTCAATCATTAGCATACACTTTTTAACAAGTAATGAATATGCATTCGTTTTATAGCAAATTTCATCTTTCAATTTGCAGTGTGACGGCCTTTTGAATCTATTGAATCTTTCATTGTTATGCCTTGACACATGTACAAGTATAATGTGTATCTTTGGATGACATCACATTGTACTACAAGCACTTCACTCAAGTAATACACGCACTTTATTTTTTGATCTGACTGTGATAATATCTGTTTTTATTCCTTAAAATGACTACAAGTTCGACTGGTCATAAACTATTTGATACATAAAGTAATATGGCTCACTAGATTGTTTCTACATATTCTTTACCGCTATGTATTCATTAACATACTTTTTGGCTTTTATAAATGTAAACTAGATAAAAATTACATTTGTTTAAATTTATGATATTTACCCGATGAAAACGTACATATCCTATAAAGTTGACCATTTGTAAAATCATGTATCTATCAGTAGAAAGGCTTTCAAGATGTTTGTGGCTAACTTTTGCAAATTTAAACCCGGTTTAATCATTCTAGTGTATGTCTACCTATGGAGACAAATCCTTGCTATATTCTACAATAGGTGTATTACAAACACCCTTAAACCTTTGATGTCAGTGTATTTGAATGATTTAAATGGCTTGTATTAAAGTTTAATTTGAGTATCAGAAATGAGCCTTTGAATGACCTTAAGATTACTAGGTTTTTGAAATGTTTGCAACCCCAAAATTATTTGCAAAATCAATATCTTTACTTTCGTAAAACCTTTGTCCAGAGGATCGTTCCTAAATTATAAACTTATCATAAAGAAAATGTAATAAATAAATAAAAAATGATCATTCTGTGAAAAGCGCATTTTCATTGAAGGCGTTTCAAAAATTGGTTGTCAAACCTGTTTGTGTAGTTTTTCTAGGTTAAGAATCTTTTGGTATTATGATCAAATCATCGGGATGTTTGTGGATAATACTAAGTATATGGACATAGTTTTTATGATAGCGCTCTTCGGAAATGGAAACTTAGTCAATTACAATGGTAAATATTTGGAGTATATGCCTTAGTATTTTCTGTTGCAATATATAAAAACTGTGCTAGTAGATAGTTTGGGGATGGAAATGATATAAATATTACCTTTTTGACAAGTATAAGGCTCCTAGTAGGTTCTTGACTTCAAAATTTTCATTTAAACTCTGAAATATGTTTTACCCTGAAGTCTTCTTGCTGATTTTCTCTAAATAAGAACTCCTACCGATGCTTGTTGCTGATGCTATTAGAAAAACCAAGGATTGGGCTGTATCAGATGCTCACAGAATTCCTTTGAGAATTCATCAGGTTTGTGATAGAGGTTTCCTTCTGATGAACTGAATGAGAGTGAGCTTAGTATGATCTTTTCAATGCTTCTTAAGGATAAAAGCCGGTCTTATATATTATTTTAGGCACATCCAAAAAGCGACCTTTTTGTCAATGTTTCAAAATAACATACAACGCATTGTCATTAAGAATGTTACCTGCTGGGTTGAGAAAGTATTAGATATACAAGATATCTTTTAGAAGTGCATTTGACCTTCTTGGCTACTTTTATAAAATAGCGGTGCCTTTCTTGATTTTTTAGATAACTATTCCAAACGTTGATTTGGAAAGGTTCAAGATGTCAGAAATTTCTTAAAACATATGCTTTGTTAGTTGTAATACGATAGTAGATGTTTGTATTCCTCTAATAGCTCTTTTTCATGTTTTTTAATAGTTTTAATACTGTTTAGAACGGCTTGATAGAAAATAAACATGCTTTAATCATGCATTTTTTTAAATTATGCTATTTCATATTTTGTTAAATTCAGGTTTTTTGGCAAGAAACATACATTCATCTTGGAATAAAAAGAATTAAAGAGAGTAGTAAACATTATAAGGTTTCTAGCAAAGAAGTTTTTTTGAAGTAACTTTTATTAGCATCCTATCCCTTGATAGCAATAACAATAAAAAATCCTTTCGCAATGCTCAAATTAACGTCTAAGGTAGCTCTGCATGGTAACTTTTGATATATATACGTGGCAGATGGCCTAAAGAACACTAAAAACGGTTGAAAGGGAAATAACCTTATTTTAAAAGATATAACTACGAAATATAAATTCAAAGTTGCTAATTAGAAAAACATAATATTTCAAATAAAAAACAAAGTAAACAAAAAGGAGGTCATTCTATCCTCATTTATTCATTGAACGACACTTGGTATAGAATTGACTGCATCTAATTACTCAGTTGAAATGCAAAAATAAAGAACATGTCAATAAATTTCTGTCTAAGAAGCAAACATAAAATTACAGTAAAAATAGAAATCTTTAAAGGCGCATTTTCTCGCCTAATGATGGAAACATTTGCCATAGCCTTGTAGGAAAAACGGAAAGTGAAATCCAGCTTCATAATTATAGCCTTTTAGCATTCTTACACTAAGAGATATATAAATATAAGCCTCTTGGTATTCTCTAGTGTTTTTAAATAGTAGTTTAATTTTATCTTTGAATTTCATACCAGACAACATGAATGAAAGGTTATTGAAAATTCTTCATTGAGTAAACTTAGCAAACATTTTATAGTCAAATTAAAGAAATTATCAAGACCATATATCGTTACATCAATAAGCTTAAGTTTTGCCTCCATAAAAAAATATTAAGACCGCCAACGAGGGAATGGTAAACAGGAGTTAGTGCGATACAATCACACCAAATAAATTTTCGGACAAAGAAATTTATTGAAATAATTTTAACCTCATAACAAAATAAACTTGTCTTTTTCTCATCCATCAATACATTAAAAAAAAATGTCTGCTCAAATCTCTAAAGACTGCACCCGACCTTTAATTATATCTGAAGATGAAACAAAAGAAAGTAAAGCATGGGGGGTTTTTTATCTTCTTAGAACACATCATACGATTAGAGAGATTGCAGACCTTGTTGGATTGAACAGGTCTACTGTGCAAGACATAAAAACCAAGATTGATGACTATGGCAGCCCTTTACCTCACAAGCAAACAGGTCGTCCATTGAAAATAAATGAAAGAACTGAAAGGCACTTGAACAGGATTATTAGAGAGGATCCTTTTACCTCTTATAAAGAAATAAATGTGGAATTAGCAAAGCTAGATGTTTTTGTCTCTATAGAAACTCTTCGATCGTATGTCGATCGACTTGACTTCAAATCGTACAGAGCAGCCCACAAGCCTAGATTGACTGCAAGACACCGCAAAAGTAGGCTTCGCTGGGCGAAGGAACATCTCAATTGGACGGAAGACCAATGGAGAAGCGTTGTTTGGTCTGATGAGTCGCGCTTTTGTGTAGAAGGCAGTAAACGCGGAAAAAGAGTGCTCAGGAAGGAAGGAGAGCGTTATGACGAAAGAAATATAATACCCACAGTCAAGTGGGGTGGAGGTGGTGCTATGGTTTGGGGATGTTTTTGGGGAGGAGGTTTTGGACCTTTAGAAATTATTGATACCAGTTCCGTAGACCAAGAAAAATATATCAATATTTTGGCCAATAGGTTCCATCCTTGGTTTACAAATGTCACGGCACATCAGGAGAGGGATTTTATCTTCCAAGAGGATGGTGCTTCCTGTCATACTGGTGGTTATGCTCGATGGTGGAAGGAGACCCACCAAATCAGGGGTTTTGAGTACTGGCCTGCTCAAAGCCCTGATTTGAACCCCATTGAGCATGTTTGGAATGCTCTTGAAAGGCGAATTGAAAGAAAAAGATCATCGGTCAAAAACTTGGAGCAATTGAAGGTGGCTCTACGAGAAGAGTGGGAAAGAATGGACGATGAGTTTGCGGACCGATTAGTTCGAAGTATGAAGAGACGGTGTGAAGCAGTTATCAAAGCTAAAGGCGGCGCAACAGAATATTGAGAATTATTTTATGAATATATTCTTAAAATAAACATGTGAATCTTTCTTTTCTCAAAACTTGAAATCCCAAGCTTAAGTATACACTTATTAATTAGTCTTGAACTTACATGCCATATTTTTTAAATTTTTTGTTTCAATATTTTGTCCGGAAATTTATTTGGTGTGACTGTATTTGATGCACCAAACTGAAGCGCACTTTCATAATAAAAATTCACATTCAATCTTTTTTTTTATGGATGAAAACTTTAAAGTTTATTAAAACTCATTAAATAGTATGAGGACTAAGACAGATGCAGATGTATGACATAGTGACTTGTCACGAAAATACAAAATGTATTAGCATAGAGAATTGTAAGCAGATAGTTTCAATAGTTCTTCCTGAATTTGATGGATGACCATCTCATCCAAGACAGGTGTCTGTTCAAAGAACTGTTATCAATGCGCTTTCTATAAAATCGGATAACTGTAATAAAAAAAAGCATAGATTGTAAATTTGTCATGATAATGTAAGATATAATACTTGGATAGTCAAAGTGTAGATAAGTCCTGGAATATTAAGCTGCAGTTAGGATCTTTAGTATTTGCCAAGTATTTCTTGAAAGTTGCTTCCCATAACTCTTGCTTTTGAATGCAAATAAAGAGCACATGCTGCTCTGTTTCTGGTAATTTGCACAATTGACAAAATTCGTCTTTCTACATTTGCTGGGATGTCTCTATGCAAATTCGAACGAGTGGATGGTTTTTTACAAAGTCTGTACCATACATTTCTGGGAATATGTTGCGTATGACTACTGATAAAAGCTTTGTACTTATTGTTACTTGTATTTGTGGTTTGTGAATTTGTGTTAAAGTTGAACATTGCCTTTAATTGTCGATTATTCATTACTGTTATATCGGTATTATCATAGCTCATCTGTTGAATGAATGGGTCAAGATTGATGCTTGACTCATTTGGATGGTTTTCATTGTCAAATTCAACGTCGTTCGATTCGGCTGACAATAAAGATACAAAAGACATGTGCCTGTTACTGTTGGCATGTACAGTAATCAGACGCCTGTAAACTGAACTTGAGATTGATGTGTGCAACGTGTGATAAAAACAGTCAGCAGCTCCACGCTTCATGTTCTTAATCTCGATCTTCTCTTATTGCTTCAATTTATAAAGCTTATTACTATGGGAGTATTTAAAATACATAGAGAGGGCAAGTGAAATGATAGTCCACGGAGACAGCTATTTATAATATTATATTTAGTGACCTTCCACATAATAACATCAAAGGCAACAGCAGATAAAAAGATTGAGTTGGATGAGTTTATTAAAGAACTGAGTACAACCATTATTGACAAATAAGACAAGTCTTCATTTGCTAAGTATAAAGGCGCTTGGAAACACGCATTTAGAAAGATTGCAAAGGAGATTAGAATCATTTGTAAAAGAGGCGAGGACCATTGGGAAAAGATTGTCGAGTCACGTTCTACGCAGAAATACGACTTATCATCATCTGAATCGTCTAGAAAAGCAATTAGCGCTTTTACATTAAATTATCAAAGACATTTGACAGCTGCAGACAAACTGAAGCTAGATAGAGTATGGACATTCAGTCGTATTTTAATTTAAAAGTCGATTTCTTTATAATCCTGATTATTTCTATAAATTGATAATATAATCTTTTTTCTTAAGGCAAAATAGTTGGCTCGCGCATTATTGCGTCGGATAGCTACCACAGGAGTCTACAAATAATCTATTTGGTATATATATATAGTAGGTAAATATTTACTAAAACAATAGTTTCCTCGACAAAATACAATCACTAAAAAGCAATGATAATATTCATTTTGTATTTCCAATATTAATGCATTATTGTGCTTTTTTCATTTTTAACCATTTAACTGTATCAGAAGAAGATTGTGATAAATACATAGAAAGAAATGATGCTTAATATTTTTTTTTAAAAAAAAAAGGCTACTATTTACTAATAAAGACGAATGCTACCTAATTCTTTGGCTACTGCTGCTACGATTTTGTTATTCCAGGAGAACTCAATAATATCCACCTGTAAACCTTTTCCTAACTTCTCAAAGATATTATTGACATCCATTCCTTCACATCTTTCTGGCTAATATAAGTTAAAATTCCTTTAATAATTCACTTTTTTGTTCTTTTTTTTTTTATAAAATGAATACTATTGATCATGGTTATAGCAACGGTAAATGTTTGAAAAATTTTAATAGTAGGCTTATCCTCACGTAGCACTTTCCCTTTTCTAAAAGCTTTGTTATAATCTTGGACAGAAGCTGTGGTTGTAATTCAGTACGAGAAGGTGATATAAACCAAATTTGGAATTCAAAGATGTTTTTTGTTAAACAAGTTTGTAGTTTTTGCTTAAAACATTATCTCGATCGATGCAATTGGCAACGTATTAAGCAGATACCCAAGAGCAATACGAGCTCCATCGAGATCGCATGTGCTTCCATCTTGCGGCCTTCCTTTATCAGCTATTCTGAGTAGTGAACCCCGCTGCGAGAGATCTCTTCTCAGCAATAGCTATTATAATCATGACATAATATTAACCCCACCAGGGTCGGGTAACTGTAGAACCATAAGAAAGAGGATCTCCAAATGTTACATCGAAAAGATCAATAAAATCATTCGATATTAATCATGCTTTCCCATTGGCAGTTACTCTCTTGTTTAGAAAACGCGGAGGTCCTACAGAACAATAGTCCCTTCCTAAGTTTTTGGGAACACAACCTTGAGATATGTTGTATACTTCCTACAGTCACTAAAGAAAAGGTATCTCACGAAGATGGCTTAGATGGACTAGAACAACCAGCGAAGTGCTCATTTTAATCCTTAAGTTTATGAAAAGGGTGTTACATTGTTGACGATCTTAAATTTTTTTCCCGCAGAGAAAAGAAGTCTCATCTAGCATGACTCACCATCTGTTTCTAAAACTTCATCAAGCAATTTTCGAAATTACTAAAAATCTTAAATAATTGAATTTGTTTAATTTAAGAAATAAATAAATCTAATAATATTCTATTTGAAACTAAGCAATACCATTGATATTTCATTCATCAAGCGGGAAAAACTTGCACGAGTTTTGAAAGTTGATCTCTACAAATGTGGAAAAACTTATTGAATGCTTCAATTACATTTATAAAATGTTGCAAGATTACGTAAAGTTACAGCGGAGCCTTATTTTACAGACAGACTTCAAATGCATTAACACTAGAAAAGTACGTTCTCATTCAAGCATAACAAAGTAAAAATATGCCATGTTTCTATAAAGAGAATGTTTAGAGATAAGTCATATCTTGATCTCTCTCAATTCCAAGCTAAGGTTCGTACAAGAATTACAGTAGAAAGCAGAGGAGGACCCTGAAAAGCGGAAATTAAAAATTCAACCATCACATTCATGCAACACAATTTAATCTTTTGACAAGAAGTAATAGACAAAGCCCTGTAGTTGTATTGTTGTATAATAAACGATGTGCCTTTGCACTTAGATGCATTTAGAGCATTAAATAATAAGCTATCCATAGAAAAGGAATAAAACAGAACAATGGAGAAGATGTATTAAGAAGATAAGCATTGCTTTTGACTATTTTACTTTTTGTGCAAAACTAAGCTTCTATGTTACATTACTTTCATAGCTGTACCTCCTTTTTTATATACACATTCACAAACTATTGGCTTAATACAAACAATAAATAAAGATTCATATTTTGTTAGAATCTTTTTATATATGTTACAATTGTATATGATTAACGTCTTACAATATGAAGCTTTGTCTTTCCTTGAAAATTTGGGTCGAGTATTTAATAAATCTTAAAAATGAGTTCAGCTACAAATAATAAGAGCAGACTATAACGAACCGAGATTGTTGATCTAGTGCAGAAAATGATGATCTAGTCAATGTTTACAAGTACTAACCGATGCTTTTGATCAGATAATGAATATTTGGTTTTGCATATAAAAACCATTAAAAATTAATCAAGTTTTTATCATCACAGTAGCAGATTCGACAGTTTAGAATGAACTTTGAGGAACACAATACACTTGATGTAATGTTCCATTAAATTACAATCGCAGAAGCAAATCTTTTTTGTTTCAGCTACATTAGAAATAATCAAATTAAGCCAAGGATAAAGAGAAATGTTCAATTTTATTTCTTGTTGTGAGCTTAATAAGACAAATAAATTCATAGGGAAGATATGAGATAGAAAAGAATCTACGTTAAAAAATATTTTTCCTTTCTAGCCCATCTGTAGTGGTTTTTCTATTGGGCATTCAAAAAGAAAAAGAGAATAATAGCCAATATAAAGCTAAAATAGAATAAACATACACGCCATATAAAGCATTAGGCAATAAGTAGCACTGTTTATATTAAAAAATGCACACTGGCATTAGGTGATTGGTGGTTTTAATAAAGTAAAGAAATAAAAGTAAAAAAACTACGTCAGTAAACATATTAAGAACTTTTACATTATGTCAAAGCATAAAGACAATAAAGAATTTAAATCTGAATTTACTGTATGTATACGATACTTATTTGAGGAAGATGAAGTGGATATATCTTTACTCTCATAAAGCGGCATAAAATAAGAATTTGCTTGTGCCAAAAGGTCAATTAATGACTGCGTTTCAAATAGTAATTTAAGAAAATGGAAAATTTAAAAGTGTTTTAATGATGGTTGTATAACACTTGCATCTAGTATTTAGCTGATGTAAGACATGAAAAAGAAGCCAATTTGAGTTTTATATCAAAACATAAAGCAAGAAAAATAAGACTAATAATATAAAACAAACTTTTAAGCCATAATGATTTGATTATTAGTAAGCAAGAGATTTCAAGTTTTAAAAAATATATAAAGCGCGCTATTTGGGTCAATTTAGACAATTGAGATTTCATAAACAGCTAGTTTACATTGAGCTTGAGAGAAAACTAAACTATTTTGTCGGCGACTGTAAGTTTTTAAGGAGTTCACCGAACAACGGCCTCAAAATTTTTACAAAGTACTTTTTTTTTACAGTGCACAAAGTACCCAGGTAATTTTCATTTTTTTTTTATTCAAGAGATTCTACATTATATTATCATAACGATCAATAATGTAATACACATTTTAAACTTATCTAAACTCTGATCTACACAATTGTCTATTTCTAGAGGTTTGTCAAACGATTTTGCATTTTTTTTTCTTTTCTAATCTGTCTAAAAATAAAAAGGACTCTCAAACGGAGAAAGAAAAAAAAAAAAGAAAGCGAAACGGATCAATACTTTTCCTTTTAATTTACAGAATTTAAAGAAAATTTTTAGTGAGCAAGGTATGTTTGAAAAGGTGAGTGACTGAAAGAAAAGGTTAGATTTCATCTTTTGTACGTCAGACATAAGTGGAACTTTCTCAGTCAACAGACCTTCTGATTTTGATATGTCGGTTCTAAAAATTCTTGCAATTTTTTTTTTTTACCCAGAATAATTTTCTCAGTGTCTATTAAGAATAAAAAAAAAAGAGAGAGAAAAAGAAAACAGAAAAAAAAAGAAGGTGATAAAAAAGAAAAAAAGAAGAAGAGAGGGAAAAAACAAAGAATTTAAATGGGCTTGTTTATAAATTATAGAAAGAAGGCTATATACTGTAAACAGTTGGTCAATGCTTTTTTTAAAATTGGTTGCAACCTTATTTCACTGACATGTGAAGCTTTCATCGGTGTAACAATCCTAAGGAGGTATTTTTTTTTTGGTATAATTGTGTATGAACCATTTATCCTTGTCTTTTTATTACTCCACTCGAACCTTTACCCGTTTTGCTTGTTTCAATCCAAGTTCCCGTGAAAAACTTATTCCGGATGTTCATTATCACTTCCTATAAGAAGCTATAGCTTGTACTGTTAGTATTTCAGTGTAACTTGCTGTTTGACAAAGGATAATTGCACTTTTCACAATGGATTAACCGAATGTTATCGAAAGACAGGAATGTTGTGTTTCATTTGAGGATTATTCTTTTCTCTCCGTCGAATATTCTAATACGAGATTGAGAAGAAAAAAAAAAGTGTGCTCAGCGACTAGGGCTCTCTTTCAAAAAAAAAAAAAATATAGAGTCTCGATCTTCACCGTGATACAAAAAGTGGCCTTGAGAAAGTAAGACAGCCTTCTTTATTAACAGTAATTGCTTTTGGTCATAATGAATTTTCTTTTTTTAGACTTGAAAACATCATTGCTGTCGTTTGGATCTGTTGAAAAATTCTCTTTCGGTCATTTAAAGAAACAAGGAAGCCATTGGGTTGAAACCAATAGCGTGTGGCAAACTTTTCTTGCAACTCCGTGATCAGTAACGAGCAAAACTGCTGCTGCTGATGACGGAGCTGAAGGTAGGGTAGATCGGGTGTCTTGCTCCAGTCAATCGTAGCGTCCCACTGTCGACTGTTGAGACCCGTGATGAATTCATCCCACTCACTGTTGGTAAAGGTCAAGTGCAATTTAGAGCCACTGAGTTCTTTGGTGATCAGCAAGATGCCCTGGCCGACCGACTTGGCCAGCTGTGTCATCCGTTCACCCACCACGATATTTCTTCTGAACGCAGCCCAGTTAGAATCTATCAGACGCGGCTCGATCCAACGTCGGTAGGCTTTCATATTTGAATTTCGATCACGATCCTTGTCTTCCTTTGTGATGGGGACAATCTCATGTGGGAATAAGATGGAAAATGTGTGTTGAAACTGCTCGAATGCAAGGTATAATTGAAAATAATCTGTGTTGTAATAAATTCCATTTTGGTTCATGCCGTTGTCCAGATGCGGTTTCTTGTTGGAGTGGTCCGTGAGCACACGAAGGGATGGTTCTAATAGTTTTGCTCGCTGCTCGTCTGTTAGAAAAGGATCTGAGGTTGGAATATAGGTGGGTTCGATAGCAAGTGAAAAAGATGGCTGTAGTTTATCCGCCTTTTGTTCAAGCTCTTCAAAGGTGATTGTCCTTAGACGGTTAATGATATCATCTCCTAATAAATAGAACAGTCTTAATAACTTTTTACACGTGGGTAACAATTTCTTATTACGTCTTGATTCAAACTCGCCATGTCTGTGAGGAATTTTAGCCTTTTTTACAGAACCAATGTCGTGAACGGAATCTGCTGAATGTCTTTTTCGTTTTCGTAAAAGGGATGCTTGAGTTAGGATGCCTTGTTCTGCATAGCGTTGGAGTAAAGCGGGTTCTCGTGTGATACGGTCGCCTTGGTAATAAAACCCACGCTGATGTGGTTCAAGTAGGGTATCGGTCTGCTGAGAATAAGGTGTGACGTCTGCAGATAGAGTTGAGTGACTGGATGTAGGTGTTTCATATTGACTGGATAATGATGTATAAGTAGGGCGAAAAGGACGATAGGGTGTTTGGAGAAGTAAATCATATGCTGGAGAAGATGCCGAAGCCACGGAGGAGTCTAGCCATTTTGGAAATGATCCACTCTCTTGGCAGCAGGAAGTATTTGCAGATAGCTTGACACAATAGACATCCGAGGTTTGGTCGTCAGAGAATACAATGCGATCTTCGTGAATTGGTTTCATAAATTTCATGTGGTCACAAAGAGCGTAACTTATGCAAAATAAAAGTTTCGCTAGATCTTCTGGTGCTGCACTTTTACGGATGACTTGTTTGATGATACGAAAGAGATCTAATAAATCCTCATCAATTAAAATATCATCAGCGTTTGGTTCAAACTCTTGAACATCAGGTGTTAACAAACAAGGACCATAGTTGGTTTGTTCTTTAAAAACATCCATTTTTGTGAAAAAGGAGAGAATGAAAAAAAAAAAAAAAACTTTTCCGTCCATTCTCATGGACCAACCCGTTTTCTGGAAAAAAAAAAAAAAAATAAATAAAATAAAAGCAATACTGAGTTTCAATGAAAAAGATCATTAAGTTGGGATCCCATTTATTTTAAAATAGAAGAGAACTTGAGAATTATTGAGGCAAGGATATAAATTAAAAAAAGAGAGAGAAAATCATACTTTTAATTTCAATTGTATTCAAAAAATGATCATTTTTTTTATTCTCATAGATTTGTCATTTTCAGGTTATTTTAGGCGTCCTCTTTTTAAACTTTTCACGTTACTCACACCCTATTTCAAACCTCGATAGCTAATCAATGGCTGTGTATCCCAGTAAGACTCCGAAAGTGGGCCCTGTTTTTAAGTGAACCCCTTTTTAATTATTTTTTTCTGGGGTGGCCGACTTTTTTTTTTGTTTACCTTCCAAATCTAGTTGACAGTGAATTTGATGTGTCGCCTTATAATTTATTATCCGTATTCTTCATCTTTTGATACAGTCGTTATTGATTATATTAAAAAAGTAGACCTATTTTCTAATCGTCATACCATCCTAACATTCCCTTCCACTCAGTCTTGTTGATCTTTGATTTTAAACAAACTTTTGTTTTTGTATTTCCATAAAGGCAATGTATTCAACAAGCAAAAAAGTAGATTTGGTTCCTTTTCTTCAATAACTTTGAATATAAACTCACGAGTAACATAAAGTAATTGTTTATGAAAAAGAATATTGAAGGAAGAAGAAGACTGATTTTGTAATAAAGAGCAAGTAAAATTTGATGAGAGGAAACTGAAAGCAATGTTGAATACAAATTACTTTTAAACTAGCTCGTATTGACTTTGTTCAATTGCATGTATTTCATGCAGATAAAGCCTTTTATGGAAAATTATAATTCCGTCAAAGGGCCTAAAATGGTGGCTTAATGGTACCCCCCCGTTTTAGAGATTTTTTTTCCTTCTTTTTCTTTCCCTTTTCACTGCCAATAATTTTTTACACAAAAAATGTTTATGCCACAAGTATTGTTTTTTTATGCTTTAATACTTTTGTTGTTCTTACATGTATTTGAAATAGCAACCCCAATTAACACCTGAGCAAAGAGCTTTTCTTCGTCAACGTACTATTGGCACCGTCTCCAACTTTATTCTTGTTGCTTTAACTATCCGTGCTGGTAATTTTTTTTTTATATAAAAAAATGAAAAAGTTTAGTTATATTATTTTTAGCTCCTTTCGTGATTGAACAAGCCAAAAAGTTGCTTTAATAGAAAACACCACAAAACCAAATAAAGCAAATGACACCAATTTTTGAACATTTAATTTTCGGTTGATATTTTTGTATTTTTTTTTTTTTTTTTTCTCTCCTTCTTTTTCTTTCTTTAGGCTTTCATTTTCTAATAACAAATGTTTTCAAAGTCAAAACGGTTTCCTACAGGTAAATGATAAACATGAATCTATTCAACTTGATTTTAATGATGATTGTTTTTAATAGCTGAAAAAGAATATATCCCTGGACCTGGAGAATATGATGTGAATGTGGATGATGGCAGTCGACATAAGCGTTATGGATTTCTTTCTCAATCTGATCGTTTTAGTGAAGGTAAGAAATGTTGACATTTTTATTTATTATTTATTGACAAATTCTCTTTTTCCCCGGTTAGAACACACCGAAGATGATGGCTATTCAACTGCGACTTTATCCAGTGACATTTTATCAAAGAACAGCATACCAAAATCAATACAAAAAGAATATGACATACTTTTAACTAAATCAAAACGTATGGAAACTATGATTCAAACATTAGAAAATGAAAAGAAATCAATACAACTTGCAAAGGATATGGAATTAGCTGACATTCGTTCCAAGAATGCTGCACTTCAAAAAACAGTAAGAAATTATTATTATTTTTTGTGAGAGAGAGAAAATGGGTCATTTATTCTAAATCAATAGATTAATCGACAAGAGAAACAGATTAAAGCCAACACATGGCAAAAGAGAATGGAACAATTAGAAGAAGATTACAAGAAAAAATTATCGGAGAAAGAGCGTCAAATGATTGTGTTACAACAAGAACTCTCTGCAAAGACAACAGACCTTGAGGAAACACGTCATGCACATGCGCAACAGATACAGCAATCTTCGGAGCAGCTCCGGGAAGCCAAGGAATGCATCCAATTATTAAAAGAAGACACAGCCAACAAGACAGCCCAAATAAATGAATATGAACGGATGCACGCCGAGGACGCTGCACAGATTCGTGTACAACAGGGGGAAATGACAGCGTTACATGATCGTATCAAGCACGATGAATGTATCCTTCAGGGTTTAAGGGATCAACTGGAAAGTAAAGATCAAGTCATCTCAAAGCAAGCCCTCGAAATGGATCAGCAAATGTCTCTTGTTCAAAGCCTACAAACTCAATTTAAGCTTTATCGTCAACATACCACTCAAGTCACTCAGCAACAGCGGGAAACTAAATGCCAGGGTCACCGCACAGAACTCAATGAACTCTTGTCTGAAGTTCATGAAGCAAAGAAATTTATCAATCAACAAGCGATTCATATCAACCATCTCAAATCGGATGTCTACTGGCTCACCTCTCGCTGTGAACAAGCAGAACAGATTCTGAAAGACATGCATCGAGATCGGTCGGAACAGTTTGGATTTCAGCACGCGCTCTATCATCATCAACCCTACGTCATACCATTCGAAAAAGAGGAGCGAGATTTAGAACAGAGAATACAAGAGACGCGTAGTAGTTCAGCCAGTACGGTTTCTTATTCGAGTAGATCAACTCTATCTTTTCAAGGAACGGAAGTCTCACAAAGCAAGTAAAGAAAACAAGACTTTGTATATTAACCAAGATGAATATTCCCCTCCTTTTCGTCATCTTTTATCATATACCTCTTTTCTCTCTTTGGACTATATATCACCTTGTATACCTCTTTTGTACTATAAAAAGCATCTTTTTTTATATAAAATTGAATGAAACCTGTACTCTGCATCTATTTACCTTTTCGTAAACAAATGCGCAAGTATGAACACAGACACTGTTTGAGCTTTGAAACCATACAGTTTGGTTCTATTCCGAGAATAAAGTGTTTCATAAGTCTTGTAGACATCAACCTCTTTTTCACAAGGCCTGTCCTTATTCTTTTTCTTGCTTTTGAATAGAATCACCATGTGAGTTATAAGACGGCAGAGTTGATCGTGATTGAAGAGGGGAGGGGAGGGGAGATGGAATGAAGATGAATATAAAAATAAACATGTCCTTTTGAAAAAGAAGATTAAATTATTTTACCAGTTTATTGCTTGATTCATTCGATCTTTGGTTAAAAAAGAAGAATAAAAAGAGTGTGAAAGAAAAAAAAAAAAAAAAAAAAAAAAAAAAAAGAGGGGATTTGATATATTTAGAATGTCTTTTTATTTGGTTATTGAGACTATAAATAATACACATTCAAGATGTTGCGTTCATTTAATATCTGGTTATTAACATGTGACAATCTTCTTTACCACGTTCATGATGACAATCTTTTAAGAAAGTAGATCATCTTTAAAGCATGTTACTATATGAATTGATGTAAACAAGAAGTGGAGGTTCAGTTTTAAACAAGTAAATATGAACAAACAAAAAAAAAAAAAAAAAAGAGATTTATTTTACAAAAGTGAGAATTAAAAAGGTTGACGAAATGTGTAGGGCGCAATAAGAGGAGTAACAAATGTGGAACAGTGTCTTAAGGACGCTTGTTGTTGTTGTTGTTGTTCTGTTAAATTTAATCTGTGTAATAATTCAGCTAAACTGATTTCTTCATCCTCTTCTTCAGGCAATACCATCGACATTCTTTTTTGTTCTGGTATCTTTTTTTGTACATTTTTCTTCTCGCGCATGTAACTCTGGTATCTTGGTTTGCTCTTCTCATCCAATAACAATTTATCCTCAGTCTGTGGTTTGGTGTTACCTATCCAATGCCGAACATCGTCTGATCTTCTTCTTTTTAAATTTGAGGTTTCGTCCAACAAGGGCATAATTTTCGTCGAACGCTTACTTGACCTTCTTACTTTTTTAGCACGCCTGCGACTGATACTTGTCATGTCTGTAAATATACTTAAATTATCGTCTTCGGGTATAGGTTCAATAGGAGGTGGTGTTCTTTTGATGTTGGAATCGTAAGCCATTAATTCAGTTAATGACTTTCTCCATTCTTCAATGACTTGAATTTTTTCATTTGAAAGTAATGCTAATGGTTTATCCTCAAAATAATGTTGTTCTTGTTGTTGACAAACTAATATTTGTTGGTCTTGAGTAAACTTCCACATTTTGGTCAACACAAATAACCACCTCTCAAGGTCTTTTTGTTTTCCTGCCTTTAATACAAAGCGTTCATTGAATATAGTTTGAATTGAAAAGCAGATGGGTGGTCTTTTTGCCTTCCGTAAGAGTGAAATAGAAGCAATACTGACGATATCAACTGTCCATTCTGGTAGCTGATAATGCTTTATGGGTGGTGCATCTGTTAATTTCTTCTTGGGTGTTGTATAAAGTGGATTAGTGACATTTGGGTTGTATGGGTATTTCTTGGGAGATAGACAAGTGAAGCTTGTTCCGTCAAATCGAAATAATCTCCACTTCCATTTCTTCTTTTCTGTTCTGATATATAAATGACCCTCAAAGATGGATGTACTTGTTAATTGTATTTCTTGTTCACTGGAACATAATGACATTATTAGTTGATTAAAGAAAAGAAAAGAAAAGAAAAAAAAATGAGGGAAAATCTTTTTTTAGTACAAGTTTAAATGATGTGGTATCTTTCTTGATTTAGCAGCATTACACTTGAGAACAAGAATTATAATTGTAAACAAGAGGTTTAAAAAAAAAAAAAAAAAGTAAGGATTTTCTTTTCTCTCTCTTTCTTATTCTTTACACTTCTTTTTTTTTAATAATTATTTTTAATGCATAAAAAAAAAAATTAAAATCCTTTTAAAATAAACTTGCAACTTTTAATAAGCAATTGTCATTTATTTCTCGTGTTACAGCTTCTAGACTAAACTTTTAGTTCATTCTCATTGTTTCTATGCACTTTTTTCTATATTTTTTTTTTTAAATTCACACACATGTATCATATTTTCTGTTGAAGTCCAACTGTATTATTTTTTTGAAACCTATTCATAAATCACCAATCAAGCCAACTTTAAATAAAAGAGGAAAAATTACACTATTTTCAAAAAGTAGAAGTCGCATCTGTGCAACTTTATAATACAATTTATACAGAAACGTGACAAGTAAATGCAACATCTATTCCTGGAAACAGTATAAACAGGATGACAAGTTGTTAATTGAAAGCTGCTAAACAAGAACCCAATTGAACCTGAATTTCAAAAATAGAGCGAAAAAAAAAAAGATACTACAATCATGTTCTGGTTGGTGCCATAACTTAAACTGTACAAAGTCCAACAAGTTGTCTCTATTGAGGGTATCAAGTGTATATACAATGTATTCTTGGTCTTTATATTAAAGTGACATTATCCTCTTGAAAGGGACTCTGTTATGCTTTTGTAACTTTTTTTTTTTGGTATTATTCACAGTTGATAGTATTCTATTCCTTCTGGTTTATTTGTTGTTGTTGTTGCTTATTAATTCAAATAAATTATTCTCAGTTTCAAATAATTTTGAAGGGTATTTACTCCATTTCTTCATTCACATTTTGACAAGATTAACTTGTGTGATCGTGTCTTCAGAGAAAGTTAATTTTCTTCTTGTAGCACTGAAAAAAGAAAGAAGACGATTGACAAACCAAATATAATTTCGTCGTATAAGATGTTTGTTTTACAGGAGAATAGAACTCGTATAGTTTGACATCTCCGGATTTCCGGATTTATATAACGAGATAAGTTAACTGCGGCTGTATATTTAGATGATCTACCAATTAAAATGAATCATAAACTACTTGAAAGAATAATAAAGTATGTGTCATGATGACTGCTTGTCCTTTTATTTAGGATGCCTGTATTTATAAATTTCGTTTTTCTTTCTTTCTAAAAACGCATTCTTCTACATCAAACATGCCCAACAAAGCAGTGAAAAAATGCGTCGTTAGCGACAAACAGTTTATTGAATGGAATCAATTTATTAACCAGAATGCATGGCTAAGTAATCAAGATACAATTACCCCTATTTTCAAGAATATCGTAGCAGAATACTATACAGTGAACACGGCTGACAAAAGCATCTTGAGTAAGACCTATATAGTCTCTTGGTCTCCAGAATATAAGCAAGTCTTCAAAGAGTTAAATGCTGCATGGATACAGACATTCTTTGAGAAATTGGAACCAGAAGATATCAGGCAATTGGATGCTGCCGAAGAGAATATAGTCAAGCCAGGAGGTGAGATTTTATTTGCTTTAAGTGATGATGGTACTGTGATTGGAACAACAGCCATGGTTCTTCATGGTGGAGGGTGTGAACTAGCAAAAATGTCTGTTAGAGAGGGTTATAAAGGAAAAGGATATTCGCATTTGCTAATGAGAGAAGCATTAGCTTGGGCTAAAGATCATGGATACTCTACAGTTGAGATTCTCGGAAACACAAAATTGGAGAGTTCAATAAACCTTTACAAGAAGCACGGATTCAAAGTTATTTCTCTTGGAAAGCATCCTTTATATGAACGAACGAATGTGCATATGCGCTGGACTTGTGAATAATATTACTTACTAAATAATAAACTGCTTACTGATTAGACTTTCACTTTGGTAATATGTTGCAAGGTATTATTTGTAACACTTCGACCAATTTTTTTTATTTTAAAAAAAAGCCCTTGTTTTGCAATTCAAATTATCAGTTATTTTCTTTTTGTAGAAGCGTGAACTTTATTAAAATAAAATTAATGCTGTGATGACCAGTGAGATTAACTCAAGGACTTGTAAAGATTTATATAACGGCGGTATGAAGCCATGTATTGTTAAATGAAGCATTTCGTTTTGGGGTTTTGACCGTTTGCGTCCATGATTTGGATCCAAGCGGTGTGTTGTTGGGACTATGGCAAAAATTGGCTACACTAGGAGAATCATTAACCTCACTAGTAATATTGTGATTAATAGCAGAAAAAACCATTTGTGTAGTAAACATTAATAGATTTTGAGCATCAAAAATATTTATAATAGGCATTAGAACATATTTCAATTATTGTTAACCTTTTATTTTACTGACATATTTGGATTTGCAACTCTTATAAAAACAAAGACTTATGTCCAGCGAAGCCCCCAGACAGAAAGTATACCAACAATGTATTAGATTGTAAAACCTGTCATATGCCTTGGAATTAAAATTCAAATGCAAGTAAAAATATCCATGATATATCACATTCAGTCTAGGAGAATAAAGGAAGACTGACCATCTTCCAACGAGAAATCGCCGTAGCCGATGCGGTTTTACGTTTACAGGTGATTTGGATATTTATAAGATAGGATATCTCACTTTGAATTCTGACATGTCTTGCAGCAAATACTCATTATTCTTACGACCCTTCTTTTTGTCTAAAAAAATGCTCTTTTTTGTTCAAAAGCCACTCCTTCCTTGTCTGGAATCATATTTACTTTGTCTGAGCCTAAAGTGCGAATACTATAGAACCTGTTGAGATCTTGTAATTCTACTCTTCTTTTTTTGAATGGGGCTAAAAAATAAGATCTTGTAATTATAAATCCAAAGATATCAAGATCAGAATCCTGTTGATACACTTATCTAATAGAATAGCTGACCAGAGTGGGAAATGTACTATCAGCATTAGTAAGTCATGATCACACGGTAGCTGAACCTGGACGCCACAAGGGTAGCTTCAACATGAACACCAGAAAGTTATGTAATAAACGCCACCAAGAGATAAAAAACAGAAACATTTAGGGATAAAGACTAAACGAATTCAAAACTTTAGAAAATAGAAAGTGGCTATGTAGAACTCGAAGAGAAATATATAGAATTAAAGATCCATCCAATGACGGAGTCAATAATGGCGAGTGTTTTATGCTACTGAAGTGCTTTTCTCTGATAGGCGGTGTTTCAATATTAAACGTCACGGACAAGAGGTCTACAAATCAATCTATGAAGGCCAGCCTGCAAAGAATCCCTTCTCTCTAAATTATCACCAGTCTCACAAATGGTAAATAAAGCATAAATCAAAAACAATCCATCCATCCATCTGTCATCAAAAAGAATACAGTAGTCTTTATAATCAAAAAGTTGTTTTCAGAAAAAATATGCACAGTTCTTGAAGAGTGGAGAGGGAAAACGTTTTTATAAGAGCTGAGACAAATTTGAATTTAATATAATTAAAGCGCATTCTTTTTTGGAAAGAAAAGCAACGACCACAAAAGCAGTTCCATGGAACATTTAGTATTTTACAACAAGCGACTACTCATGCAATCATTCCTTTTATACTTGTACATCGAGTCATTCACACCGCTTTTTGATGTAGACAGATGTTGCTTGTTTGGATGGATTGTTTATACTGCCCAAGTGATTGAAAACTAATTTTTATTGATAGGCTATCATTAAGGCTTTCGAACTTCGTAACAAGAACAAGGCTGAACTCTTGAAGGTTCTTGATGAACAAAAGCAAGCCCTTGCTAACCTCCGCGTCCAAAAGGTTGCTGGTGGTAAGAGCCAAGAAGTGTAAGTAGGAATGTGAGGTTAATTGTAGCGCATAAACTAATGTTACATAGTGGTGAAGCTCGTAAGAATGTTGCTCGTGTCTTGACTGTTATCAACCAAACTCAACGTGAACAACTTGCTCTCTTCTATCACAAGAAGAAGTACGTTCCTTTGGATCTCCGTGTTAAGAAGACCCGTGCTATGCGTAGAGCTTTGACTCCTTTCGAAAAGTCCAAGAAGACCCTTCGTCAACAAAAGAAGGAAGCTCACTTCCCTCTTCGCAAGTACGCCGTTAAGGCTTAAATATGACTTTGAAATAAAAATAGCTTGAAGTTTTTATTCTAGAGTTTCCAACAAGTGATTACAAGTATGGAAATGCCATATAAGTTGAATACAAGGGTCTTTTCGTATTGTAATTGTTTATTGCAATATAAATGCCATATATTTTTAAAATGACAAAGATTTTCAAATTATCTCGATGTTAACAACATGTCGGGTACACATGATGGACGCATTATACTATAAGGCGACATATTTGTAAAATCAAAAAAAAAAAAGAATGAAAAACAATAAAGGTTAATTTTGCTCCTATTTTCTGGATCATGAGTTAAGCTGCTTCCAAATGGTGTTACAAAACATAGACTCATGAAAAGAAATTGACAAAAACTACGCATGAATCAAGCATTTTTAGATGAAGCTAATTATTTTTATTTTATAACAAACGCTTTTTTTTTGTGCAAAAGTTCGAGTGCGACCACAGGGAGTAGAACAAGGGCCAAAGGCCTTATTTACAGCACTACCACTACAGCAATAGATGACTAATTATATGATCTTACCTTGGCTGATTTTCATAAACCAACAAACAGTAATTGTTTATCCTTACTTTTTTCATATTTAGCAAATTGATCTCGGAGAGTAACATGGCTTTTGTACTGGACCTAATCATGGTATAGCCTCCATTATTATTGTTAGATATGATGGTTGAATCCTATATCCCTTTTATTTTATTCTTTTTGAAAAAGAATATCGTCTGATTCGACTTTCCTCTTTCAATTCATGAGTTCTTGACACTTTGGGTGTCACTTGTTTCTAGACATCGTAACCTCGACAAAAACTGTAGCTCTTTTTGGAATGATAGGATATCAGCGAGCAAGGAGTCATAGCTGCTGATGGAGTGTCTATATAGGCAATGTTCTGCTTGCATCAGGTTTGTCACTATCAACACACCACATATTACTGAGTATGTGTTCGTATCTTGCAAGAACTTGTCATTCGCTGTTCCTTGGTTTGTCAAGAAGACAGCAGCTAACTTTTATCCATTATCTTTCCTTTATCTCTCTCCATCCTTCCCATAGCATTACTTTTAACTGATCAATTAAAGTAACGGTAAAGATCCAGACATTCAAAAATTATAAATAGTCTTAATTGTTTTTATTAACAAGTCATGTATTGTCTTTTTACTTTTTAGTTTCTGTCTCATATTTCATATTTGGCAGAACAATGTCTTTGATCAATAAAACTAACAAATAAGTCAAACAATTGATCAATCTCTTGAATCTCAGTTGACAGGGCGAGAGAGAGCTCGTTCAATACAAAATATGTCATGCAGTATAATAATGTGGCTTAGGGTATAAGGTAATACAGTATCGATTGTGTGGACTGTTTATCGTACATACTACAGTGTTATACAGATACATTGTACAAGTTACAGATTTAAGAGCATTTGAATGATCTCACATGGCACTAAAAAATCATCAAAATGAATAACGGCATCATTAAACAGGACATCTTTTTACTTTTATTTTCTCAAGTTGTGTATATGCTATTCAAGCAAATCGCCAGTCTTTCTTTTTTTTTCCCCTGTCTTCGCCACACAGATGTTATCATTGAGATAATAGCTCATGTCCAGTCTTGTAGCCAGACGCTTGGCCAGCGAAATTTGAAAGGGCATAAATAGCAAAGGACGATTGATATCCAGTGATTTAACATCCTGATCGATGATGCGAGTCTTTCCTGATTCATTTGAACATTGATATAGACTAATCGATTATATGTATCAACGAAATTACTATCTTTAATGTTATAATCTAGTTTAGGATAAGTCGACTCTACTATTTTACTTTTTGTGGGCCTGAACTTCTACTGATCATCATATTACAAGATAAACATTGTAATATTATAATTAAAGCAGCATGTAGCCTATTCTCACTTCTAGTCTTCATTGTCTTTGCATTACTAATAGCTCGACCAAGAAAAATATTGCTAATGCTGGCAATTTCATAGCTCAGGTAGAATACTTTTTCTTCGTCACTACGTGAGGCAGTGTTTACCATGAGGCCATATTCATTTACAATATTATCAGAATCATCTATGGTTGCCGTCAATTCTGATCGTTAGATCGGTATGATCATGATGCTTTCAATCTGCCGCTCAGTAATATCATCATTGACGCTGACTGTGTCGTTCAACACCTGACATACAGAAAACAGTATTCCACCATTGATATGTATTGTGTTATCGATCGTTCTGTTCCTGTACAACCTGTTAGAAGCTATGTGTGGATCTGAAAAGCGTAAATCATGGCTTGGGTGAACAATGAGTGGTTTCGATTTAGTGGTGGTATTGCATACAAAAATATTAGCCTATTAAGTAAACAGAACCGCATTGCAATTAAAGCAATGTATACTATCAAACCATATGATAAAGGGTTCTCTGCTATAATAAGTGACCGGTTGTCATTCAATTTAATGGAACTGAAAGACTTTCATTGTTGATTTGACCTACAATACTATAATTTAACAAGCATTAACTTAAGTATATCTATGAATTTTCTTATGAACCCTTTGGTCAATAAATACAAGATATTCTTCAAAAATCGCTCAGTGTCCACTTTGATGAAGACGACATCTCCATTCAATTATTTACTCTCTCTCTCTCTCTCTTACAATGCCCCTGTTAATTTTTTGGTCAATAAATCCCTTGAATTCATGGACTAAAACAGTACAAGAGGAGCGTGATTGTTGAAGGGCAGGCTTTGGTATATTATATGTATCGGAAATTCCTATTTAACTCGTTTGAAGAATAAAAACTTTACTGTTATTGATACCTTATTCGGGGAAGGTAATATCAATATATCCAACTAAAGTATTCTTGATAAATGTTTCTATAAAATTATTGTTTCAATATCAAAAGAGCAGTTCTCATCGGCAGTAACCTTGATATCCATATACAAATAACATATGGCTCCTTCACATATAGCTTCATATAACGAAGCACTTTAGCATGCATTTTGTTTCGAGTGAGCATAGGTTTTTTTTTTTTTTTTTTTTTTTTTTTTTTTTTTTTTTCTATTTGCGTTTTTAACAATTTTATATGGTTATAACGAAGTACCATACCTGTACAAAACTACCGCTCTGGTTTTTTCTTGGAATATCAACCGATTTTTATATTCATTTTTGTCAGAATTTTTATCAGTAAGTTAATTCGTTGATTTTACGCTTGCTAGTCTATATTACAAACGAAATTAGGATGATGTAATAGCAATATCTATATATTTACTTTGATCCCAATCCTTTTGAACACTTTTAATATACTGGTGAAGTTGATTCAAGAGTTCTTTTTACAGCAATTTCTTTAATCGCTGCACTCAAAATTCTCTTTCAAATCTTTCTAGCAACTGGTTGTTTCTTTTGGAGGAGCACAATTGTCGAAATAACTACCAAGTTGATGTAATCAAGCGCGAAAAAGGGATATTTTTTTATTTTTTTTAAAGTGAACCTATAGTAGGTCCTGCTGCGTTAGCTATTGACTATTACTTAGTAGTTTGGCTTGCAGACAAAGAGTCTCTTTTATATTTTGTTCAATAGAGATGGTAGATGGTATTTTGAATAGTATCTGTAAATATAATCTCGTCAATTTTATTAGAAATAGAAGCAGTCTTTTTGGCATCGGCTCATTTCTGCACACGCCTTTTAAGGCTATTGTATTCATTGGATTTATCCTCTATTATTCTTTAAGTAGTGAGACAATTGTGCGTTTCTTTTAAATTTAGGAGCCCTTTCTAATGTCTTCAGCAGTGGATTTATACTTAGATTATTACGATAAATAGCTTTTCTCAACCACTTAGGTTGAATTCAGCGCGATAAATCATGTTTTAAGCAAAGTTGTATTTGTGGTAGTGAAAAGCTAGGGGGTACATGAAAAATATGTTTGCGGAAAAACTGCATTAAATTTTTTTGGGGGACTTATTTTAGTGTCGCACTTGACATTTTAGAAATACTATAAGTCTATCTTTCAGACAAATGAGGATTTATGATTTTTTTTTACGTTTAATCATGCAGTTTGTTTTTATGAAAGTAAACTTGAAGGTTAATTAGAAAGAAAATTAGAAACATATTAATAGTTTGGTAATGTATTTTATCTATTTCTCTGGAATATTGAGTGTAGATTAGCATCATTTAATAACATGCGTTACACACAAATTTAGCCATAACTCATCCTTTATGTTGCTACCGAGTGAAATTAAACCTGTCCAGGTTTATACAGAAATAGTTTGAATATGAAAAGTTCTTCTGTTCATGCATGTGCTTTTACAAGTGAAAATCAAGGGGTAGATCTTTAAATTACGTAAAATTCATGCAGAGAATGGTTGTACAAACAACAAAGGGTAATCTTTATTACAGTCTAAACCTTATTAAAAATGAACAGCCAAGGTAATTTTTCTTATTTTTTAGTAATTTATTGCTTATACTGTTTTTTGAATATGAATTTGCGTTGGGATTAGAAAATTTTTGCCGCAATTCAATGTCTCAACATGCACAACCGGCTACAAATGCCTAGCACTATTGAGGATCGTTTGTCGTTCCTTTTAAATCTCCTACCAACAAATCTTCCTCGTTCAAGTCGTACCATTACCCCTTGGATTCTTCGTTGGTCAACCATATGTTCAATACTATTTGAACTGGACCATCTTTACAACCATATCGACACTTGTACCAGACCTCCACATGGCCAGCTCCTTCTAAATTGGCTCTTAAAGTATTAAGGATGTTACCACGTTCCAAATACTGTTCCATTGACCTTTTTTACCTTTGATCCCGAAGGGTTTTTTTAGCCTCATATTACTTTACTTCATATTGAATTAGTACGGGCGAACAGATGTGATAAACACCTCGCACTCAGATGGACTTTATAAATAAATAATCTTTAAAAATAAAAAAAAATATAAATAACCCAAAACATTGTAAGTGACCCAGTTACTTTTTTCTTTTATTTAATTCAAATATTATAACAAACATGCAAAACTTTAATGAATTTATTACTAATATAGAAATTATTTCAGATAATGATATGGATTCTTCATCTGATGATTATATGGAAGTAGACGAGGAAGAGGAAATTGAAATTGACCATTTTAATTTGAGTAAAGAATGGGTCGAGAAAATAAAACAAATTGGGAATAATTCATTATCTTGTATTCGTGAATATATGGATATTGATGCACCAGAAGAAATCAAAGATGAAGATTCATTTGGAGATGCATTTATTTTTGCAGAGTCAATGCCATTAAAGAAAAAGCACAAGAGACCTATAGCTAAAACTCGAGGCTCTTACAGGAAATATACTGTTTAACAAATTGAAAAGCTCTTTGATTTAATCATTGAAGAAGGCTTCACTACCAAAGATACAGCATTAATCACTGGGATTAATATTCGTACTGCCCAGAATTATGTAAAAACGTAGAATAATGATCCGCAGGAACGACTTCCGGGATCTTATAACAAACCTCGTGGAAGACCTTGTTCAAAGTTAACTGAGGAGCATTCTAAATTTCTTGTTGACTATGTCAAAAAGAACACTACTGCTGTATTAGATGAGCTAAAGTTAAAACTTTGTGAGAAATTTGAGGGTTTGAAAATCTCTATTTCTGCCATTCACAGACATTTAGTACATAAACATAATATTACTTTAAAAAAGCTTGAAAAGATACCAGTAGCTAGAAATTCCGACAGAGTAATAGCATTGCGAAAAGCCATTATTGAACAGTATATGAATGATACAGACATGCATTTTTCCAAAAATTGTGTTTTCATTGATGAAGCAGGTCTCAACTTACATATTCAGAGAAATCACGGCCATTCTTTAAAAGGTACACCTGCAAAGAGTACTGTACCAACTGGAAAAGGTGTTACATTTACAATTTTAGGTGCAATTTATCAAGCAGGTATCATAAATATTGGAGTTAAAAAACCAGAATCAGCTTCTTCTAAAAAAAAAAAAAGAAAGGCAGATGGTAAGGAAGTAAAAATAAATGGTAAAGTTGAAACAAGAACTGAGCACTTCTTGGCCTACCTAACCAACGTAATAAATACACTAAATAAGAATAATATGAAGGGTCAGTATATTGTTATGGATAATGCACCTATTCATAAGCCAAAAGTGATCAAAGCACTAATCGAAGAACAAGGATATAAATGCATATATTTACCACCATATTCTCCTTTCTTGAGTCTAATTGAGGAATTTTGGTCAAAAGTAAAAGCTGGTGTTAGAAGAACACCATTGACGGCAGATGATCGTCTCATAGATCGTATTTGTGAATCGGCTGAAAAAGTAACAAAAAAAAAAAGATTGTGAAGGATAGATTAAGCATTCAATGTCTTTTTTCCAGAAGCGTTTGAATGAGGAAAGAAATCTTTAAAATAGTAAGTTACTAGTAATTAGGAGTTCAGCTTTCAATAGATTTACTTTGAATCCTCAATGAGATTTGAATATCATCAAACATAAATTTTTAACAAAAAAAAAGAAAAAAGGAAAAACAATCAAAGCAATAAAAAGAGTTTATATTGAAGTGATAGGATAAAAGAAATCTTTCAATGACATAAATACTATCCATAGTAAACGCATTGAAAATTTTAAATAATAATTTACAACTGAAATGACCTTTTTATGCTGGTGTACCTTTGGTGTACTTTTTTTTGGTAATTAACTCAATGCTGAACAGAGGATTAATTTATTTAAACTAACAATAATAATTTTTATTAACAACAGAGAAACGATACAATGATAGTTTAAAAGTAGCTAAAAAAAGGATAATAATTTAAAAAGGCTGTATCTACTGATACAAACTAATGAACTTCTTTTTGATATTTTTTTAATAAAGGTGTTTGCTGTGGAAACGGAACTACTTAGCCCTTTGGCTACTGCTGCCACATTGTGATCCAAAGAAAATTCAATAACGTCCAACTGTCCCTTCTTCTCTAAACTTTCTTCAAACTTTTGCATCAACTATTTTAACGGCAGCCATTCCTTTACATCTTTCTTTTTGGCTATCACAGGTGAAAATTCCTTCAATAATCGTCTAAGCTGTTCTTTCTTTAAAACACCTTCATTTATTATTACTGCAACAGCGAATACTTGAAGCACTTGAGATGATATTGCTGCTAAAGAAGAAGACCCAAAACCAAATCCTTTATTATTTGGTAAGCTGCAGAGTGTAAATACAGTTGCTGGAATATATAAAGGAGTATCAAACTCATTCAAGCTTCTTCTCCAAGGTTTATAGGTTGACAATTTGTTGAATCATGTTTTTAACTATCTAAGGTGAGACAAGTTCAACATCATTGGGTTTGAGAGGAAATCATCACTGGAAAAATCCTTAATTAAGCGATCTTGTTCTTTAGTTCTGACGAAAATTTTGAAGGAATCCAATGGGATGCAATTACTACTAAATTCAACTCCAGGTCCGACATGAACGACTGGATCTTTCGATATTTCCACTGAAACCGTAACTAATAAATTGATGGTTTTTGTACCTATTATGAGTTTTGTTTTCTCGACGTCTCCGTCAGATTTATTATATATGCCACAACTAATATCAAGGTTGCTGGGTGGAACTGAGAACTCGGTTGCTTCACAGTGAGAGTCGACACTGGCTGACCTGCTATAGACCTCCGTTGTCAAAATTATGAGGTTCATATTATTATCAGAGATAATAGCGCCTCGAAAAAAATCTAGAATTAAATCCAGCAAATGAGGTTTCAAGCGATAATCAAAGTTCAGTATTTGTGCTGTGTTGGATTATGTTTCGAAGATGCTCAATAGGAACTTCATTTGCAGCATCAACAATTCTATCTTGCAATACTTCAGTATCTTGGAGCTTTTCACGTCGAACTTTACGCTTAATCAATGCCCGGAACTGTTCAATGGGGTTGAGTTCTGGTGAATACGGAGGAAGAAAGACGCACTTGTAATCTCTATTTCTCTCATTGAGCATATCTTCTATTTGTTTATGGATTGGTGCATTATCCATTATAAAATAGAAACCTCTCATTTGATCATGTTTGTCTAAAATATTTAAGGTTTCCTGAATGAATCGCATATAGTGGCCAGCAGTTGTGCCTTTTGGAACTTCTTCGTTAGAAGCTTCAGGATTTTTCCTTTTTCTACTTCCCTGAACTTTTCTTACTTTTGGAGGTTGCTTTGGTACACGAATACTCTAGTTTACCACTCCTACAGATGATATAGCACCAAGAATAGTATGTGATGGTGCTTTTGTTGTAGGAGTAGTGATTACTGCCATTTATCCTCTAGGTGTCCATGCTCTACTTGCCCTCATATTAATATCAAAACCAGCTTCATCAATAAAAATACAGTTTCTTGAAAAATCCATATTCGTATTGCTCCACTTGACGACCCATTCGTAGCGTTTTTGAACATTTTCTTTGCTTATTCTTGCCTCAGGCCAGCAAGTAGTTTGTTTCATACTAAGATTACACTCATCTCTCATAAATTCGTGTACTCTGGACTTTTTAATTTCGAGACCTTCAGACTTGTTTGTGAGCATCTTGACAACATCTTGAATGTATGCATTTGCATTATCGCCAAAAAACTCAATTAGGCGTTGTTTATGCTCCTCCTGCAATCTAGACTTCGATCTATTTTGGCGATTGTATTTTTTTTCAAGAGTGAAAGTGTCTGGATTCTCCTGTAATTTCTTCCACCAAGTACATGCAGTGCTTTCTTTGACACCAGCTTTTCGGGCAGCTGCAGCAACTGACATTACATGTTGGATCTTGTAATGAAAAAAAAAGTTCTCTTGAAGCAAACGTATATTCCACATACTTCTTTGAAGATCCTGAGTTTAGTTTCATGGTAATATCTTCGCTTTCTTCACACTGCTCTTGATCTGGTAGTGTATTAACTTTTTGTTCAAGGTATGAGTCGAGATTAACCAACTGCTTTATAGCAAAAGGATCCGGCTTTTCATCTACAACGTCTATAACTTCATTCCCATTCTCATCGTAAATATTTCTCTTGCCATCTTTAAAAAAATACTAGTTTTGACATATTGTATCTTGTTATAAATAAAAAGAATAACCTGAAATCAGTTGTTCGGAATCCGCGAAATTAATAGTTTGCTTCTGTTTTGTTACATGTGTAAACTAACCTTAAGCAACCTAATTTATGCTCGCTTGCAAAAAAAAAAAAAAAAAAAAAAAAAAAAAAAAAAAAAAAAAAAAAAGGATAAAATTAAGCGTCTTAATTAATAACGATGATGAATTAATATTATCTAATAAAAATAAAAGGTTATAGCGATATATTTATAACGTCCATTACAAATATTTATTTATTTCAGCTTATTACTTACAAGAAAAAGACAGCCTTATTAAAACTCATTTACATGTGCGTGGAGTTTTGTATGGTATCGTTCTCTATTTTAACAGTAATACGGTCAAAGGTCATTATATAGAAAACTTCTAGCAACAATCTTCGGTTGCTGTGATTTAAAACTCAGATGTCCATTATATTTACAATGAAGAAAATGAGGAAAAATTGGTTCAATCCTGTGAAAAACGGGAAAGAAAATTAAAAGCAATCAATGTTTGTTCCTTCTCTCTTTTATATACGAAAGGTTGGTTTGAATAAAGGAAAAAAGTAGTTTCCAATCTATAGCAAACATTACCAAAAAAAAAAAGAGCACATAAAAAGTATGATAAAAAGCTCAATACACAATATTTTCTTATTGTTAGTGGTGAAGATGTACACATCAGTGTATATTAATAGCATTAAGAGAAAAAAGAAGACTCTCCTGATCACACTTGACTTGTTTTTGTTTTTAACAAATCGAAGAGCTAACAATTTAGAGAAACGAGATTTGCAATTTTACTCATGAAGCAGATAAGCCTACAGCATTTGCACATTATGACTCTCAAAACTAACCTGTGATAATTATATAGCGATAAACACATTCAAATCATTCTTACAACTTAAAATCTTGCATCACATATATGTGATTGATTGAACAAAAAAAAAAGTTGTTATTGTTTGTAAATCTTTTTTAATGTAAAGAGAAAATAAGTAAGCGTAATGCAAGCTCTCTCCTTTTGTTGTATATAAATGTCGTAAAAACCATTTATCGGTTGGCTATAAAATAGAAACGTAAGTATACACGCACATAGACAAGACAAAATAGGTAACTTACACTTGGCAACACGTTCAAGTTCATCCTTCTTCTTGATAGCATAAGAGTTGGCAGAACCCTTAGCAGCGTTGATCAATTCGTCAGCAAGACATTCGGCAACGGTCTTGACGTTACGGAAAGCAGATTCACGAGTACCAACAGTCAACAAAGAGATGGCTTGGTTGACACGACGGAGGGGAGAAACATCAACAGCTTGACGACGAACGGTACCTTGAGAACCGATACGGGTGGAGTCTTCACGAGGACCACAGTTGATGATAGCATCAACGAGGATTTGAAGAGGATTAGCATCAGTCAACAAGTTGATGATTTCGAAAGCGTGTTGAACAATACGAGCAGCCATGAGCTTCTTACCGTTGTTACGGCCAGTCATCATCAAAGCATTAGTCAAACGTTCAACAATGGGACACTAACCAGACTAATTAATTCTTTTCTTTTTGTTATCCTTCAATTCTGCATACCTGAGCCTTACGGAAACGCTTGACAGCGAAACGACCAGCGGTGTGGGGCAAGTAAACTTGTTGACGGATTTGAATGTAGTCTTGGAGAGAAATGTCCTTAACTTCGACATCTTCATAAGACCACTTGTTGAACAATTTACGAGTACCATCAGCGGTGGCGCTGACGTTAGCGGGCAAACCTAAGGCAGGCATGATGGTCTATCATATTGTTGAAGTAATAATGGATGGATGGATGGATGGATGAATGGATGGATGAATGGATGAATGGATGGATGGATGGATGCAAAATAATAAAATTAAGATAATGAAATGTTTGAAATTTGTTGAAGGTTGTTGTTTGAAGAATGAGGTATAGGTTAGTAACTATGCTTCTTTAGATGGATGGATCCTTCTTTCTTTACCTATTATTTACGAAAAAAGAGGGGGATCCTTGTATCGCACTTGTCAACACATTTGCTTTCTCATTCCACACATATGAATTCAAACACCGACATTGACTTTGAAATGTCTTTTTTCATGCTGAGTGATCTTCAAGTCTATGTTGATTATAATGTTTGATATTGAAGTTCTGCTTTGATTCTTTTAAAACGTCATTTTTTCAATTTGTTATGAGCCATCTTAATTAAATAATCCTGAATAATTATCTGTACTTCACATTTTTGTTTGTGCAAAAGCTTAAAATTTGGCTAAAATAAACACGACTCTTAATGACTTATAGTTCAATTCTAATGTAAGGATAAAGTATTTATTTGTAAGGAAAATTTTAATAGCTCACTTTTGAAGAAAACATGAAAAAGTAGAACCACCTTATGAGGGTGCTTGTAATCTTTTTGTTCTCCCACATATATCTCCAACTTGGATACTATTTGAGATCATATAAAAGAGGTGAATATGTATTCTAATGATAGTATAGGACTAAAGAACAATACTTTAATAATTGATTAAAAAGAAAAAAATTAATCTTGATGAGAACAGTTGGTTAGTTTTATGAAATACTAATAGGGTATATGAAATGTCAGTCTCAGTCATCAAGACATAAACAACATAAGAATAAAAGCGCTTACCCCCGAAAAGTAAAGCAATCATCGATTACAGCCTAGTTCTGCTTCCTATTCAGAAGAGAACGGCAAGAATTATGTTGACAGTGTGGAATTGACTGTTGTTTAGAAAGGCTTAATGAAGCCGGGAGTATGACCATGTCTATAAATGAAAGACCAGATAGTGACGAAAGAAGACCAGGTAGCGAAAGAAGAGGACCAGATAGCGAGACAATAGGAGTTTTTTCTTTTTCTTTTTACGTATGTTGTTTTTAAACTGAAAGGAAAAAAAAAAAAAAAAAAAAAAAAAAAAAAAAAAAAAAAAAAAAAAAAAAAAGCGATGAATAAACAAAACAAGTCTTCCATTCACTCTTTTTAAATGTCTTTTTTTCTTGGAACACGACGCGTACCCCTGTTTTATCACTTTTTATCTTATCAGGTCAGTTATGATGCAAAAATTGATTGTTCTTTAACATTTGCTTGAAGCAACTTATGCAAAAAGAGGATAAGGTATAAATGTAACTCTCTCATTAAAGTTCAAAACTACGTCTGCCTCTTCTATATGCTTGGCAAAGAAGCAAAGGTATGCCTTTTTTTTGTAGCTTTCTAGAAGGAACCTGAAACAAGATTTACCTTCTCAGGGTTTGAACATTTATCACACTTTTTTTTTAGTTTGATGTTGGACAACAAAAAAGCTTTATGTAGTGTACAGTCACACCAAATAAATTTCCGGACAAAATATTGAAACAAAAAATTTAAAAAATATGGCATGTAAGTTCAAGACTAATTAATAAGTGTATACTTAAGCTTGGGATTTCAAGTTTTGAGAAAAGAAAGATTCACATGTTTATTTTAAGAATATATTCATAAAATAATTCTCAATATTCTGTTGCGCCGCCTTTAGCTTTGATAACTGCTTCACACCGTCTCTTCATACTTCGAACTAATCGGTCCGCAAACTCATCGTCCATTCTTTCCCACTCTTCTCGTAGAGCCACCTTCAATTGCTCCAAGTTTTTGACCGATGATCTTTTTCTTTCAATTCGCCTTTCAAGAGCATTCCAAACATGCTCAATGGGGTTCAAATCAGGGCTTTGAGCAGGCCAGTACTCAAAACCCCTGATTTGGTGGGTCTCCTTCCACCATCGAGCATAACCACCAGTATGACAGGAAGCACCATCCTCTTGGAAGATAAAATCCCTCTCCTGATGTGCCGTGACATTTGTAAACCAAGGATGGAACCTATTGGCCAAAATATTGATATATTTTTCTTGGTCTACGGAACTGGTATCAATAATTTCTAAAGGTCCAAAACCTCCTCCCCAAAAACATCCCCAAACCATAGCACCACCTCCACCCCACTTGACTGTGGGTATTATATTTCTTTCGTCATAACGCTCTCCTTCCTTCCTGAGCACTCTTTTTCCGCGTTTACTGCCTTCTACACAAAAGCGCGACTCATCAGACCAAACAACGCTTCTCCATTGGTCTTCCGTCCAATTGAGATGTTCCTTCGCCCAGCGAAGCCTACTTTTGCGGTGTCTTGCAGTCAATCTAGGCTTGTGGGCTGCTCTGTACGATTTGAAGTCAAGTCGATCGACATACGATCGAAGAGTTTCTATAGAGACAAAAACATCTAGCTTTGCTAATTCCACATTTATTTCTTTATAAGAGGTAAAAGGATCCTCTCTAATAATCCTGTTCAAGTGCCTTTCAGTTCTTTCATTTATTTTCAATGGACGACCTGTTTGCTTGTGAGGTAAAGGGCTGCCATAGTCATCAATCTTGGTTTTTATGTCTTGCACAGTAGACCTGTTCAATCCAACAAGGTCTGCAATCTCTCTAATCGTATGATGTGTTCTAAGAAGATAAAAAACCCCCCATGCTTTACTTTCTTTTGTTTCATCTTCAGATATAATTAAAGGTCGGGTGCAGTCTTTAGAGATTTGAGCAGACATTTTTTTTTAATGTATTGATGGATGAGAAAAAGACAAGTTTATTTTGTTATGAGGTTAAAATTATTTCAATAAATTTCTTTGTCCGAAAATTTATTTGGTGTGATTGTACTTCATATCTCTTTCTATTCTTTAATATTGTCTTAGTGTTCTTCTTTCTCAGTCCTTTCTCAGTTTCAACATTAACATCGTTGATACTGTTGGCACAAGATGAAGTTTTAGATTTTACTTGCATAGATAAATCATAATTTATTTTCCCAAACAAAAACAAAACAAAGTAAAATGATAAAGACTAGTAAAATTCGGCTATATCACAATTGGTATGATAGATCAAAAGGCTATTGTAAAAGAAGATGGCAATACATTTCTAATCAGCTCTCCCTTAGTCTTTTGTAACGATATATCGCCATTTGTATTCATTAAAAATCCGTGACTACACAGGAGAAGGAACGTGTTAAACACCTTAAAGCCATAATTGCAGACGTAAAAAAAAGTCTGGAAAACGCACATTTATATACTTTTACCTCTTCTCAATAAACTAGTTTAAGTACTTTGAACTCAACAACTATTAGTTAGAATGAGTAGCCTTTGTTGATGGCTTCATTCACTTTGTCTTATCTCTTTAAAGCATGTCAACCTTTTAGACGTTTGAATCTGTCTTTGGGTAATTACTCTCCACTATTAAAAGCTCGATTTTGATAAATTAATATTAGGACCTGTTACAATGAGACCTTACAGGCGAATATTTTAGTTTTTTAACAAGTATTCTCATTTTTTGAAGTGATAGGATTCATCAAAACTTGAAAAGGAAATTGCTTTATAAAATTTTGTCGGAGGTAAAAAAAAGCATGAGTCTCATCGAGTCCTACGGGCCATATACTGTCACTTCCAAGGCTTTTTTTCCCTTTTTTTTAATAGAGAACATATGCATGCACGTACATTTTACATATATACTCATCACTTACAACTCTTAATATAAAGTTTATGTAATTAAGCAGATCTTTTAATTCAAGTCGAATACATGTACGTTGTAGGCTTATAAATAGAAGAAAGCTTATTGTGCAACGACAAATAAGATGAGGTTGTTGTCATACATCAAGTAAAACAAATTTACTGATCTGTGTATAATTAAATTGAATTTACTAGTAAAAAATGAAGAGAAAATGTTATTCAAGTCACATATTAAAAGCAACCTTCTAGTACAAAGAAGAATAGAGTACGTAAATTGATTTTTTAGATGTTTTACAGTTGAGATTAGGTCTTTTGAGGACATTCCAATAAATTAAACTATATTCAGTTCGTTTTCAAATCATTAAGATCGATCAAACACAGTGAAAATGAAAATATTAAAAAAACAGCTACAATTCATCATATGAAAATGAAAAAATGACATATTGGTTACACTAAGCCTATTGGCACTCATAATGAGTTTACATGAGTCATTCTAATAGAAAAAAAAAAAAAATGACTGCTTTTAAAGGTTTCAACTATTTCAATCTTTAGCTTTTTTCTACTTTCTATTTTCTTTTGTACTACTATTTATAAACATGGAAGACGTTCGTATTACTGGATACAATGCTTTATTAACTCCTTCTTTCTTACAAGAAGAATTTCCTCCTGTAAGTGTCTGAACATTGTGTGTTTTCTTTGACTAAAAGATACTCTATAGTCCGAAGCAACCCAAAATACAGTAAAAAAAGCGCGTCAAGAATGTGCTGATATTCTTCAAGGTAAATACGATCGTTTAATTGTCATCGTTGGTCCTTGTTCTATTCATGATACAGAAGCTGCTAAAGATTACTGTAAGTCACTAAAGATAAAGAGCGAGTGCTTGAAGTCATTTAATAATCTTCATTGAAATAGGTCAAAGATTATTAAAGGTCAAAGAAAAGCTTAAAGATGAACTTTTGATTATTATGCGCGCCTACTTTGAAAAACCACGAACAACTGTTGGCTGGAAAGGTCTTATCAATGATCCCGATATTAATAACAGGTAAAAAAATCTTGATCCACTTATTTTTTACTTTAGTAACTAACTTTTTTACTTAGCTACAACATCAACAAAGGTCTCCGTGTAGGCCGTAAACTTCTTTGTGATCTTACAAATATGGGCATGCCTGTGGCTGTTGAATTACTGGATACCATTTCACCTCAGTACCTTGCTGACTTGATGTCTTGGGGCGCCATTGGTGCGCGTACAACAGAATCGCAGCTTCATCGAGAATTAGCCTCTGGTGTTTCTTTCCCTGTCGGTTTTAAGAATGGTACAGATGGTAATATTCGTGTGGCTATTGATGGTATTGGATCCGCCTCTGCACCCCACCATTTCTTGAGTGTGACTAAAAATGGAACTGTCAGTATTGTCCATACGGCTGGTAATCCTGATTGTCACGTCATTTTGCGTGGATCAAACGACGGACCAAATTATGCTGCCGAACATGTTCAAAAGGCTCGTACAGCGATGGAAAAGGCTGGCCTGAGACCTAACATCATGATCGATTGTTCTCACGGAAACTCCTCTAAAGATCACCGTAATCAGCCCAAGGTATGTCAAAACCTCGGTGAACAAATTGCAGCTGGGGAAGATTCTTTGGTGGGTGTCATGATTGAATCACATATCAATGAAGGTAAACAAAGTGTACCAGAGGCTGGTCCTGCTGCACTTAAATATGGTGTTTCGATCACTGATGCATGCGTGAATTTTGAAACAACTGAAAAAATGCTGGATGATTTAGCAGAATCGATAAAGAAAAGACGTGCTTCTAGAAAGTGAAAACAAAACACTTCATATAACTAAACACGCACATATACATACATAATTTTACATAGAAAAAATAAAAAAGAGCATGTTCATAAAATAATCAATTTATTCCAGAAATTAAATTGATTCAAAGACTACGTCTGTCTATCGTAACTCTTTTTTTTTTTTTGGAAATTACAAAAAGGTATCAGCATTTAAAGGCTTTTTTAAAGCAATTTTTTTTTATCTTATAATTCTTTGATATAAGACAAGCTCTAGGCAATGGGACAGCATTAGTTTAAATATTTCTATCAAAAACATTGGATTTGATAGTATTTTACTAAACATTGACCAACAAAACTATTAAAAAATATAATTGAATAAAAATATTGGCACATTTGACATGTTGAATGGGTCTGGCACAAGTCCAATCCCTGCCTTACATCGAAATAAGCGTAAATTAGTTTTTACAAGTGAACAAATTACCATGCGAGAAATTAACAATTATCGTACACGCGTGGTATTATTAAAACTGGTCCAATAAAAGAAATATACCTTTTTTGCTGTAAATCAAACTGCTTAAACTATTGCAGTATTAGGTTCATTAAAAATACTTTTTCGCAAAATGTTTTTCATTAATTACAGTAAGCACAAGCTAGTAGTTCAAATGTATCTTAAACATATAGTCAAGCATTAGACGCTATTGATCAATCGGACCAAAATATTCTCTTGGCAAATGTCGGTTGATGCTCACTTTGAAAATTAATGCCTTCACTCTTCTCATCCTTGCTTATTTTTGAGTGTAAATTTTATAGTGCAAACTTGGTGAAATATAAGGATAACAAGCATTATGAAGTTGATAGCAGTTCATATTTAAAACAAAGTTTTCAGTTTAATATTAAGAAGAGTTTCAACATTCTACGCTCAAAAATGATATTTATTACCCTGTACATAGTCACTCTTTCAATTTTATAAGTAAACTTTAACTAATTGTTTCTTGCTATATTATTAGCTTTCTTTCATATTATCTGTCTATTTAAATCACTTTTTATATATCTTGTCTCATTCTTGTCCTATAAACCCTAATTAATACCATCCTTCGAGTCTTTAGCATTAAACATCATTTGCTCTTCAATAGTCGCATCCTACATGCTTCTCAAATGCTAGTCCTTTCCTCTTCTTTTTGATTATAATTCTTTACACAAACAAATTCAACACTTAGATTAATTCTAGCATCACAGGTAAAAGTTTTACCATAAAACCTTAAGCAAACTCAATAACCGCAATTATCTGTAAACTCATAACCCTTGTAGACATCGTTGCTTAGAATAAAACTTGTGCATTTCCAGCAAAAATAGAGGCATTGGCTCAAGATGCTTTTGCTCAAAATTCTACAAGTAATTTTGTTTTAGTCGACAATGCTCCATATTCATAAATAATTTAAGCTATCAGTCGTTATAATATGCCTTTATTGACAGTTATTTTCTTGAAAATACATTAATTTTAAGTCTTTATTTATGCAGTCAATCACAATCTCTATATTAAATACTGACTGAGAAAATTCTAAATAAAAACCCAAAAAATAAACCCCAAGGAATAAAAACAGAAAAGCTTGTTAAAATTGTAGGAGCGCAGTAAAAGGAATTAGAAGGAGATCAACCATATAAATGGGTTGATGAAAACGAAAAAAGGAACCAACAATATTAAAAAAAGACAATCATGTATTCATTCAAGGACAGTTTACCAAATAATTATAAATGAAACATTCAAAATAAAGCAGGGTTAATAAAAGGCACACAAAGATAAGCATTTAACTTAGTTTCATATCTTGTCAGTCTAAAAAGTCTAAACCAATGGATTTTCAAAGGGCATTTTTTCCTTTTTTAGAACACCTTTTTTTTCTTATTTGTGTAATTTAATCATGCAAAATAGATGAGAAAAAAAAAAAAAAAATAAAGGATATAAATACAGTAAGCTTTTTTGCACCTTTTTTTTCTCATTTAATAAAATGTTTACAAGAATCTTCAACTCTCTTCGTGAGAATATAGCAAAGTCCAATCATCGTCAACCTACTACAAAACATGAAGATCCTTCTTCTTCTTTGAGCGATATGTCATCAGAAAGAAGGCCATCAGTCACAGAAGAATGTGATAGTGTGTTGTCAAAATTTACAGCTCAAACAGCACCTGTCCCTATTAAAAATAATGGCAGAAGAAGAAGTTCAACTGTCTTTGGTATCTCCAACGTTACTTTTGATGATTACGTTCAAAAGGATCTCGTTTCAAGTTCATGGAGTTAAAAACAAGAAAGTGTCATATTTGACATTCCTTCCTACTTTGAACTAGATACTCCTGATGAACTCAGAAAGCTGTTGCTTGTATAACACACATAATAATTGATACATTATGTATCCCCCTCATCTTTATATTCTTTTGCAAACTTGTGCAAATCGGCTTTATTAAATAAAATCATTTATTTACAACATACTTTATTTTTATTTTGTATAATTAAATACAGAATCCCAAGCGTAAAAAGGTAATCTTTGTCTATTTTGAAGCATCATTTGTTCGTAATCTACTTCAGGATTTAATTTGTCTATCGAATTCCAAAAGTCTTCAAATTCTGCATTTTTAGACTCTTCAGGTGGTCGAATCCATATCTCCTCTTTTATTCGCTTATGCTAATATAAATTTAATACAAATATACACTTGTTATATTCATTTACCCTTTCTCTATCTTCTTCCATTCTTCTTAATATATCTTGTTTAGAAAATGATTCGTTACCAAGTTTGGTAGAACTACTGTTCATCATTCATTATATTTTCCTTTACTCTATTTTTATGTATTACCTTTGCTCTCTTTCTAACAATGGTTTTTCTGCTTCTTCTAAAATATGAATATCAAAAATACCTTTTCGTTTCCAGTGGTTCATAATCTAATATACAACATAAGCATATTAAACATAGTTATTATCACTATTTTACCTTTTGTGTGTTGGGCACATTAACTACGCTTTTTGCATCTTTAGCAACTACTGCATGTATAATTCGTGGTAAATCAGGTCGTGTGAGGTCTACATAACCAGCAAATTTTGATTTTTGACTAGCAGAAAAGATAGCATCCAATACATAAATGATATTCAGTCGGGCGTTAGTGGACGCCTAAAGAGTTAAATAAAAAGGCAAAATGACAATTAAAAATCAAGAACAAATTAACAAAAGTGAACTCCAACATTTATTAAACTTTTCAATCATAAAAAAAAAAAGAAAAAGGAAAAAAGAAAAAAAGAAGGAAATAAGTTGAGCTGTTTCTCTCTCTCTCTCTCTCTTTCTCCCTCTTCCTTTTTCTTCTTTTTTTTTGTTATGCAGTGAAATGGTAGTTTACCTGCTCAAGTTCTTCAATTAAACAACTGTATAAATCTTCTGACAATTTTCTATGTCTCATAGCATAGTTGGCTACTTTATGAATTGACTGTTGTGAAGCATTTAGTTTTTGCAGTAGTGAAAGAAATGTCAAGCGACATTCAAACGGATCGGATTCTTCTGCCATAAAAAATTTAAGAGAAAAAAAAAATGGCAAAAATCTTTTTTAGAAGAAAAATAAAAAAAAATCGGAAAAAGAAATAGTGCCAGTGATCTAAACAGCAGCCGGTGCTTTATATATAAGCTTCTGATTACTTCAAGTATTTCTTTATTACAAGCTATTAATTTGCCATTGATGTAGTCTTTCATTCTTTCATACTTTTTTCTTGAATACCTGTCATTTCGGTTTAATATTTATCCAACTCAGATATATAAAACCCAGGGTTGGAAAATTTTAAAAAGGAAAAATCATTTACTTTTTTTATATTTCATTCATGGGTGGACCACGATTAGAAGTTGTTAAAGTATGTAACAAAAACTGCTTTTAAATGTAAATTAAAGGTTAAACTTGCTATAGTTTGGATTTTATGTATTTTTCCCAGTAGGAAGTATGCTTTATTTTGGTGGTCCAGAGTTTTATGATAAGTTTGTTAAGGGCATTAAATTTTGGCCAGACTACGAAAAAACATATAAACCACCTACAACAACAGAGGATGTAAAGAGTACATTAGAGAAATTAAAAGCAGAAAGAGAAGAAAGATGGAGACAAGCATTAGAGAAAAAAGAATAAAAAACTTTTTATAAACAGAAAATTAATCTTATTATTACTTGCTTGATTTCTTTGGATTTCCTATATTATCTTGGATTTTTCTATTGGGATAGAACTCTGAATTATCTGTTAAGACTATGTTGTGGTTTTTGCTGTGATCCATAGTTGTTCTAATTTTGGTAATCTGTTAGTGCTCTGTATGAAGACAAGCGGAGCTAGAATCTCAAAGGGTAAGGGAAAAAATGATAATAATTTTTCGCTTGCATTTTTTTTGTCTTAATCAACCATTCTGAAGCAATTTGCTAATCGTTTAAATATGGCCTACTTTTATGCTGTCAGGGTTGGTCGTAATCCCGGCATTTACAAGTCATGGCCAGAATGCAAAGAACAAGTGGATGGCATTAAGGGTGCAAAATATAAAAAATTCCCCACAAAAGAAGAAGCTGAACAATTCGTAAAAGGTGATAGCAACACAGCATCCATCACTCAAAGTTTGCAAGTCAAACGTCGTTTAGAAACAGAAAATCTTCAATCTACCAAAAAAACAAAAATAGATCTTTCAAGCACACACTATCCACAAAAAAAGAGAACAATTGTCTACACGGATGGTGCCTCTTCGGGTAATGGTCAGAAGGGTGCTCGTGCAGGTTATGGGGTATACTGGGGCGATAATGATCCTAGAAATGTAAGTAGAAGACTCGCGGGCCTAAAGCAAACCAACCAAAGAGCAGAAGCAACAGCAGTCATTCATGCATTAGAACAAAGCCAAAAAGACAGCGAGTTGTTGGAAATTAGGACTGATTCTCAATATGTGATTAAAGCATCCACAGAATGGTCAAAGGCATGGAAGATAAATGGATGGAGATCATCCAATGGAAAGCCCGTTGAAAATAGAGATTTGTTTGAAAAAATATTAGATTTAGTGGATAGTAGAAAGGGACCTGTTAAGTTTGTTTATGTGCCTGGACATTCAGGGGAAGAAGGAAATGAAAAAGCAGATCAGCTAGCAGTTGCAGGGGCACAATTATCATAGTTAGCAATCCTTTCTTTGAATGCTTGAGTCTTACTGAAATTATAGAAATAAAAACAACGCATTTTAATTGTATATAGAGCATCTTCAATAGGTTTATGTTGAGCGAGGGCTAGCATTCCTTGTTCTTGTAAAGAAGATATTTTTGATTCAAGAAGCCGATGGCTTAAAAAATCATATTTTATGGCAGTATGTTGCACAAACTTTTACGATTGATCGGAATTCTCCCAGCTACTAAGAAAGAAGACGTATGCTGTGGACGATTGTCAATACCATTTGGGCTATTTTCTAGAATAAATGATAATAGACACCTTTTAATATTCATACGAAACTCTTCAAATTTTTTCGTAGGCTTCAAGTTTTTTTTACTCAGTAAATGGGATAACCACCTATGCTCAATATATGATATATTGTAGCCTTATAAAGTCAACATGCCTTGTCTTTGACTATTTGCTGAACTACTTCCATGATTAAGTCTGTAAACATAGCAGAATGCCTTGTACTCTTGCTTGCCACTAATAGCAGCTTAACACGCCATCTTCGCAGCTTTATTTTTCTTTTAAATTTTTGCTAAACAAGAATGTTTCTCTAAGCAGGATAGATACAAGAATTTAGTTTATTATACTTTAATTTTGACTACTGTGCATCACAATGGATAAGAGGGCATGTGCTATAGTAGTAGAAGCGGTTCAAATCAAAGAAATGATAATAAAATTAACGTGTTTAGTGTAATAACTTTTTTTAATATTACGATGGTCTCAGCAACACTTAACAATTCTTTTTTTTTTCATTTCACGCTTTTTTATTTTATCTATGAAACAGAAGCGTTTGATGAAGAAAGGTCTATGTTCTAATATTTAGCTTTTAATACAAATGTATAATAATAACTTGAAAAATGAAAGAGCAAAATTTACTTTTTTTTTCTGTAATTTAAATAAAAATGTCGAATCAAATGGCCTATCTACGGAATGTACCTGCTGCTTCCACTTCTTCTCCTTCTGGTTGGACACCAGAAACAAAATATATTGATAAGCTATTTTGGTCTCCTCATGTACCTCCCGATCTCAAAGAACTTTTCCAGCCTTCGAAAGCCATTACTCGCAGTTCTCAATTCATCAATCAGCATGTTCACATCACTGGTACATTTCCAAGCATTAAAGAACAACGTAAACATGTTAAGATCAAGAAGATAACAGATTCAAATCACCCTTGTTGTGGTGCCTATGGTTTATTTGCAGCCCAAACACTGCAACCAAAGCAACTGATCATTGACTACCTGGGTGTAGTTGAATACGAAGATGGATATGAATCAACTTCAGATTACGTACTCAAGTACGGCACTGATCTGTCCATTGACGCAGGACGTTGTGGAAATGAAGCAAGGTTTTGCAATGACTTTCGTGGTTGTGGACCAGAGCCAAATGTTTGTTTTATGAATTATTTGGATGAAAACACAAACCATATTAAAGTCGGTATTTTTGTCAATGGGAACAGAAAGATTAAAAAGGGAGACGAACTGGTGAGTGATAATAATGTGTAATCCTTTTTTTTTTATTGTTTAACATTGAAATATAGCTTGTCACCTACGGTAAATCCTTTTGGGCTAAACGAGGTATTGATATGAGCCACCAAGCTCATAAAAAGTCAAGTTAAAGTGTAAGGTTCATGAACTTTCTCTTTGAAAAACACATCCACCATTTGCTTAATTGTCCGTCCACGTAAATCCTATCAACTAATCGGAGCGCAAGTTCTTGACGAAGTTGTTGAAGATACTGTTTCATTTGATCTTTTTAAAGAAAATATATATAAAAAATCAATATAAAAAAAACATATGCAATTTCCCATGTTTACAGTAACTTACCTGCTTGAAACTTATCAGTCGGCCCTTGATACATAGCATTCAAAGGGAACCCAGGGTCACTAGGGATCGAAAAGTTTGAAAGGGCCAAAGTGTTTAATGATTTGTAAGCTTCACTTTGTGGCATATTCTTGTTAAGAGAGCCAAGGCACTGTGAGATGAAGAGGATTAAATAGATGAGAACTCGATCCGCGTTGCCCTTGATTTCAAAATTACGGAAAAGACAGTTAGCACGAAATAAGTCGAGAGCTTCATCAATAATATCTTCTCCAACACCATCCGCTATATACAATGATAAGTAATCAATCAAAATATGTTTATCAAAATATCTGTTTAATTACAGTAAGGTGCATTGCCTCTAAATTTGGTTTTTATAGGCAATAAAAACATATTGCCAAGAGACTGATAATCTCCTTCGTTGAATTGTGAATGATATGCCTATTTAAATGTACAAGAGTTAACACACGTAATTATGCGAGAAAAAGAGAGTATATATGCAAGACATTACGGGCATAGTTGTTCCTTTTTTTTGAAAGGAAAAGGAAGTTCTCAAGTGTATTTTCATCTTTATTAAAGCCTCGTAAAACTCCGCTTTACGTCATTTATTTCAGTACACACCCTTTCTCTGCATTTCTACACTCTTTCTTATTTTTTGATAGATCAGTATGGAATTTCTTCAATTTGTTCCTTATAATGTTAAATTTCAAGACATTTGGGAAACTGCTTTCAAGTCTTGGAAAGCCAATTTGAGCGCCATACTTAACATGGAGGATAAAGCCTTTATAAACACCACAAATACTTCATCTTCTTTTGTTAACTTTATTCACCAAGTTTGGGATGCCTATCTTGACGGTGAGCGTGTAGATTCTACACTTCTTCGGTACCTTCTTCTTGTATATGTACGGCTATCTCGCCTACCAAGCACAGAAAATCACTGCTTATTCCAAACTGATCTACTCGTCAAGCTAGCTGTGGTTTACAGCAGCACAAACAAGTTACAAGTACGAGAAATTATCCAAGATTTTGCCGAAAATTTGACGCCAATACTTCATACGCTTGTTGAATCAATTGAATCCTTGTCTCACGCAACTCTTGACCGAGATGTTTTGGAAAGAGCCTACGTCCTTGCCCGTACATTTGATGCTCTTGTGTCTGCTACACTCCCTGAATTTTTACCTCTGGGACACATTGATCGCTGACTGGTATCGAGATCTTGGAACTTGGTTTAAAGCTCTAGTAGATAGCATTCGCGAATTAGCGCCCTATGCGTATACAATCCAGAGATGCTTTGTCTCTGC